>NC_041384.1:549048976-549075266 GCF_002162155.2 Triticum dicoccoides
GTCTGCTCACCACTCGGTAGGATTTTTAAATACTTAGGCGAGCACTGGGCTGCAGCTAAGCCTCCGAGTGGGAGGTTTGCTCTCCACTCGGTAGGATTTTTAAACACTTAGGCGAGCACTGGGCTGCAGCTAAGCCTCCGAGTGGGAGTCTGGCTCACCACTCGGTAGGATTTTTAAACACTTAGGCGAGCACTGGGCTGCAGCTAAGCCTCCGAGTGGGAGTCTGGCTCACCACTCGGTAGGATTTTTAAACACTTAGGCGAGCACTGAGCTGCAGCTAAGCCTCCAAGTGGGAGTCTGGCTCACCACTCGGTAGGATTTTTTTTACAAACTTAGGCGAAACGGATTCGCAACTAAGCCACCCACTGGGGGATTTCACACGCAAACAAAAGCAACAACAATTATAGGAAAACTTGTGACATTCTTGTCTTTGATAAATAGACTACAGAAGTTTTTCTTATTACATCTCATCCGAGTGAGAATTCAAGTGTGAAAGGGGCGGAGCAGTTCTGCATTCCAAGCTCGTGGCTCGTCGATCTGGCGATCGACATTGTAAAGGTGATACGCTCCATTGTGGAGGACTCTGGTGACGATGAAGGGACCTTCCCAAGTAGGAGCGAGCTTGTGTGGTTTCTGTTGATCCACTCGGAGGACCAAATCTCCTTCTTGGAAGGCTCGACTCTTCACATTTCTGGCATGGAATCGACGCAAGTCTTGCTGATAAATGGTCGATCGGATAATAGCCATTTCTCTTTCTTCTTCCAGGAGGTCGACTGCGTCTTGCCGGGCTTCTTCTGCTTCATCTTCGGTATAAAGCTCGACTCGGGGTGCATTGTGAAGTAGATCACTCGGCAGGACTGCTTCCGCTCCGTAAACCAGAAAGAACGGAGTTCTTCCAGTCGGCCGATTCGGGGTAGTCCTCAATCCCCACAGAACCGACGGAAGCTCGTCGACCCAAGCGCTTGCTGCGTGCTTGAGATCACGCATCAGCCGAGGCTTTAGTCCTTTGAGAATCAGACCATTTGCCCTTTCTGCTTGTCCATTCGACTGGGGGTGGGCGACCGATGCGTAGTCGACTCGTGTGCCTTGAGAGGCGCAAAAAGCTCTGAACTTGTCTGAATCAAAGTTCGACCCATTGTCGGTGATGATGCTATGCGGGACTCCATATCTGAATGTTAACTCTCTGACGAAACTGATAGCAGTGCAAGCATCAAGATTCTTGATAGGCTTAGCTTCAATCCATTTGGTAAACTTGTCGACTGCCACAAGCACATGTGTGAAACCGCTCCTGCCTGTTCTCAATGGACCAACCATGTCCAGTCCCCAAACAGCGAAGGGCCAGACGAGTGGGATGGTCTTCAGGGCTGATGCAGGCTTGTGTGACATGTTGGAGTAGAACTGGCACCCTTCACACTTGTCGACTATCTCCTTTTCCATTTCATTCGCTCTTGGCCAGTAAAATCCCGCTCGGTATGCTTTAACCACAATGGTCCGAGAGGACGCATGATGACCACAGGTCCCCGAGTGGATATCATCAAGGATTATCTGACCTTCTTCTGGTGTTATAGACTTCTGACCGACTCCAGTCGCGCTTTCTCTATACAACTATCCCTTTATGACTGTAAAGGCCTTGGATCGACGGACGATATGTCGAGCTTCTTCTTCGTCCTCCGGGAGTTCCTTTCTCAGGATATACGCGATGTACGGTATCGTCCAGTCAGGGGTGATTGCCAAAACTTCCATGATTAGGTCGACCACTGCCGGAATTTCAACTTCAGTTGGATCTGTGGCACTCTTTGGCTGCGGGGCTTCATCTGTAAAAGGATCTTCTTGGACTGATGGCGAGTGGATGTGTTCCAAAAACACATTGCTGGGGATGGCTTCTCTCTTGGAGCCCATCTTTGCCAAATCATTGGCCGCTTGATTTTTCAGTCGGGGGATGTGATGAAGCTCTAACCCCTCGAATTTCTTCTCTAACTTTCTCAATGCATTGCAATAACCAGTCATAGCTGGACTTCTGACGTCCCATTCTTTCATCACCTGATTAACCACCAAATCTGAGTCGCCATAGACCATGAGGCGACGGACACCGAGTGAAATGGCCATGCGCAACTCATACAAAAGTGCTTCATATTCTGCTTCGTTATTGGAGGAATCAAAGTGAATCTGAAGAACATATTTGAGCTTATCTCCTCGGGGGGAAACCAATACTACCCCAGCACCGGAACCATTCAGCATCTTAGATCCATCGAAGAACATGGTCCAGTGCTCCGAGTGAACTTGAGTCGGAAGTTGATGTTCGATCCACTCGGCGACGAAATCTGCAATTGCTTGGGACTTGATAGCTTTCTTTGCCTCAAACTTGATATCTAGGGGAAGAAGTTCAATCGCCCATTTGGCCACTCGACCAATTGCATCTCTATTGTGCAAAATCTCTGATAGTGGAGCGTCGCTGACGACTGTAATGGAATGATCAGAGAAGTAATGTGCAACCTTCTTCGTGGTCATATAAATCCCATATACAAGCTTCTGGTAATGAGGATATCTTTGCTTTGAAGGAGTCAAAACTTCAGAAACATAATATACTGGGCGCTGAACTTTGAAGACTTTTCCTTCTTCTTCCCGCTCGACCGTAAGTACTGTACTGACAACTTGTCCTGTGGCTGCAATGTAAATCAGCAAAGGCTCCTTGCTGATTGGGGCAGCAAGCACCGGTTGGGTGGAGAGCAGAGCTTTGAGCTCTGTAAACGCTGCATCAGCTTCTGGAGTCCACTCGAACTTGTCGGACTTCTTCATCAGTCGGTAAAGAGGCAATGCCTTTTCACCGAGGCGAGAGATGAATCAACTTAAAGCGGCCAAGCATCCTGTAAGCTTCTGGACGTCATGCACACGCACAGGACGTTTCATCCGGAGTATAGTAGCAATTTTTTCAGGATTGGCGTCGATTCCCCGTTCGGAAACGAGAAAACCGAGTAACTTCCCACCTGGAACTCTGAACATGCACTTTGACGGATTGAGCTTGATATCATACCTCCTAAGGTTGGCAAAGGTTTCAGCAAGGTCAGTCAGCAGGTCGGAACCCTTTCATGACTTGACCACAATATAATCCATGTATGCCTCCACATTCTGACTGATTTGAGTGAGCAAACACTTTTGAATCATCCTCATGAACGTGGCTCCGGCATTCTTGAGGCCGAACGGCATGGTGACATAACAGAAGCACCCGAATGGAGTGATGAAAGCTGTTTTGATCTCGTCGGGCCCGTACAGACGGATCTGATGGTACCCGGAATATGCGTCTAGGAAAGACAAACGCTCACATCCCGCAGTCGAGTCGACTATTTGGTCGATGCCGGGGAGAGGAAAATGATCTTTCGGGCAGGCCCGATTGATATGCTTGAAATCAATGCACATGCGAAGTGACTTGTCCTTCTTGGGGACCATGACAACATTGGCGAGCCACTCGGAGTGGTAAATTTCTCGGATGAACTCTGTTGCTAAGAGCCGAGCCACCTCCTCGCCAATGGCCTTCCTCTTCTGGACGGCGGACCGTCGAAGGTGTTCTTTCACAGGTTTAAATTTTGGGTCGACTCGTAGACGGTGCTCAGCCAGCCCCCTGGGAACTCCAGGCATGTCAGCAGGCTTCCATGCGAAGATGTCCCAGTTCTCACGGAGGAACTGGATGAGCGCTTCTTCCTACTTGGAGTCGACCGTCGTTGAGATGTGAGTCGGAGCAGCGTTTGGATTGGTCGGGTGAATGTGAACTGCCTTCGTTTCACCGGACGACTGAAAAGCTGATTCTGAAGCAGGCTTCTTAGCTCGTAGCAACTCACTCGGATCTGCAGTCTTCTGATACTCTTGCAGCTCGACCACCGCCATCTGAGCGTCAGCAATCTTTGAGCCTTTCTGAAAACACTATTCTGCTTTCTTTCGGAAAAGAGATTCTTCAGATAGCATATCCTAACAGAACAAGCGGTGAATCGACTGACCTGGATGTTGCTCTGAAGAGCTGAGCTCGCGTCATAAGCTGCTTGGCTGGCTTCCCGAACCACCTTCACTTGCTCCATCATGATCCCCGCCTGACGTATAGCCTCTTTAGCGGCACCCACTTGGTCCTCAGGGACGTGGTGTGTGGCAAAAAGCGAAGGCGGATTTGCAGTCAACGTCGAAGGCCGGACATTCGTCAGAGGTTCAGCGAAGGTCACAGAAACCCAAGTGGTATCACCACCCTCCCGGACTGCGGCCTCAGGCGCCGGAGTAGTTTGTGGGGTCTTGCCAGCCGGCGCCCTCCTGTTCCTTCGCGCCCTCAGCGGCACTTCGTCGTCATCATCAGGGAGGTCAATGACATGAGGAGGAGCTACAAGAAAAATCCAATCGACCGGAATTATAAGAAATCGTCAGTCGACTAAAAGCAGAGCATCAGTAATCGTACCGGGGTTGGAGGTAACAGCGTCTTCCATCTCTTGATCATTGTCCTTGGCGGAGATCTCCGAGGTGGCAGCACTGCAAATTTCAAAAGTCAGTCAGCTTATTCAATGAGTCGACCAAGAGTCCGTCACGTTCGACAAAGGAAAACAAATTCTACTATTACCCAGAAATGGTGGGGATAGTCATCTTCATCTTGGGCAGAGCCTTGGGTGGCTTGGACGGCATCGCGCATGGGTGCTTGGGAGCTTTTTCTGTCGGCGCTGGAGATGAGGTCCGAGGGCGCTTCGACGACTGCCCAATAGGGACAGTCGCCTTACCACGTTCCCGCGCAGGGTCGTGTGTAAGCTTGGATCGCCGTTCCGAGCGGGGAGGTTCGACTTCTTCCTCCTCCTCTTCACTGGAGTCATCGTTGTCATCCCCCTCTCCTTCGCCGTCAGATTCCCACTCTTCTCCCTCGTCTCCACTTTCGCCTCCGCTCGCCTCTCCTTCCTCGGCCTGCTCATGTGCTCCATTGGGAGTCGAGTACATCTCAGTAGTGGCCTAGAGGACAACAAACAAGACAAAAGTCAATCGACTGATCCAAAAAGAACAAATAAAGAAAGCAAGATCACAGTCGGAAACGCAAGGTCAGACCTTGTCCACTTTGTATGTTTGGTCGAGTGGAGGAATCCTCCTGGCTCCTTGGGGGTTGTCCTTGTTCCCTGTGATACTCGACAACCACCCTTCCAACATCTCCTCAGTGACCTCCTCTGGGTGAATCCGAGTGGTGTCTTCGAGAGCCGAGTACAGCCACATCGGGTGGTCACGAGCCTGAAGCGGTTGGATGCGCCTCCGAAGGAAGACTTCCAACAAGTCCATGCCAGTCACACCCTCGCGGACAAGCTGAACCACTTGACCGACCACCACCTTGACTTGCGCCTTTTCCTCCGGCGTCACTTTCAGAGAGGCGGGTTTTTGTGCTCGATTCAGAGAAAAAGGGGGAAGCCCAGTCGGCTGTCCTGGGGTCGCCTGGTCTTTACAGTAAAACCAAGTCGACTGCCACCCACGGACTGACTCGGGAAAAGTGATAGATGGAAAGGAACTTTTTCCCCTCATCTGGATCGCCAGGCCCCCGCACAGCTGGATCACCTGCGTCCGTTCGTCACTCGACTTGGCCTTCTTGACCGACTGAGAGCGGCAAGTGAAGATGTGCTTGAAGAGTCCCCAATGGGGGCGGCAACCCAAGAAGTTTTCACACAAGGAAACGAAAGCAGCAAGATACACAATAGAATTGGGAGTAAAATGATGGAGCTGCGCTCCGAAGAAGTTCAAGAAGCTTCGGAAAAAAGGATGAGGAGGCAGAGAGAATCCACGATCGATATGGGTGGCGAGGAGGACGCACTCACCATCAAGAGGCTGGGGTTCGACTTCTTTCCCCGGGACGCACGCAGATTCGTGGGGAATGAATCCCCCCTCGACCAGATCATCGAGATCATCCTGCCGAATCACCGATGGCATCCAGCCGCCCTGGATCCAATCCTTGGGCAGAGCAGTCCTCGAGGAAGATCTGCCCCGAGCGGACTTCTTCCCCTTCCCCTGCACTGCCGCCTTCTTCGCGCGCTCCAGAGCCGACGTCTTCTCCTTCACCATCATCGCCGGTGAAGCTCGAACAGACCTACGGCACCAAGGTGGGAGCGGAGGTGGCAGAGGATCTTGTGAAGGAAGGGGGAAAAGTGAAGGCGCACTGTTCGGGAGTCCCGAGCCGGCAGCTTATAAGAGGTCGCTTCTGAGTGGCTGACTGGTAGGCCCAGGCAATGCCGTCAAATCCCGCAACAGGCGCACGCGGTACGTGGCGAAAAAGGTGGCACGGGGATTGAGGAGCTTCCGTCCTATCCCATCCGATTACTGCGGCCGCCCCCATCTCGCGCGCTTCCCGAAATTCAAATCCCGCAAAATCCGCGGGCCGCAGAACAACTCGTCAAAAGATTAACAGACACACCCACTCGCATGGCCATTTCACTTGCTCTTGGCCAGTAAAATCCCGCTCGGTATGCTTTAGCCACAATGGTCCGAGAGGACGCATGATGACCATAGGTCCCCGAGTGGATATCATCAAGGATTATCTGACCTTCTTCTGGTGTTATACACTTCTGACCGACTCCAGTCGCGCTTTCTCTATACAACTGTCCCTTTATGACCGTAAAGGCCTTGGATCGACGGACGATCTGTCGAGCCTCTTCTTCGTCCTCCGGGAGTTCCTTTCTCAGGATATACGCGATGTACGGTATCGTCCAGTCAGGGGTGATTGCCAAAACTTCCATGATTAGGTCGACCACTGCCGGAATTTCAACTTCAGTCGGATCTGTGGCACTCTTTGGCTGCGGGGCTAATGGCGAGTGGATGTGTTCCAAAAATACATTGCTGGGGATGGATTCTCTCTTTGAGCCTATCTTTGCCAAATCATCAGCCGCTTGATTTTTCAGTCGGGGGATGTGATGAAGCTCTAACCCCTCGAATTTCTTCTCTAACTTTCTCACTGCATTGCAATAACCAGTCATAGCTAGACTTCTGACGTCTCATTCTTTCATCACCTGATTAACCACCAAATCTGAGTCGCCATAGACCATGAGGCGACGGACGCCGAGTGAAATGGCCATGCGCAACCCATACAAAAGTGCTTCATATTCTGCTTCGTTATTGTAGGAATCGAAGTGAATCTGGAGAACATATCTAAGCTTATCTCCTCGGGGGAAAACCAATACTACCCCAGCACCGGAACCATTCAGCATCTTAGATCCATCGAAGAACATGGTCCAGTGCTCCGAGTGAACTTGAGTCGGAAGTTGCTGTTCGATCCACTTGGTGATGAAATATGCAATTACTTGGGACTTGATAGCTTTCTTTGCCTCAAACTTGATATCTAGGGGAAGAAGTTCAATCGCCCATTTGGCCACTCGACCAGTTGCATCTCTGTTGTGAAAAATCTCTGATAGTGGAGCATCGCTGACAACTGTAATGGAATGATCAGAGAAGTAACGTGCAACCTTCTTCGTGGTCATATAAATCCCATATACAAGCTTCTGGTAATGAGGATATCTTTGCTTTGAAGGGTCAAAACTTCAGAAACATAATATACTGGGCGCTGAACTTTGAAGGCCTTTCCTTCTTCCTCCCGCTCGACCGTAAGTACTGTACTGACAACTTGTCCTGTGGCTGCAATGTAAATCAGCAAAGGCTCCTTGCTGATTGGGGCAGCAAGCACCGGCTGGGTGGAGAGCAGAGCTTTGAGCTCTGTTAACGCTGCATCAGCTTCTGGAGTCCACTCGAACTTGTCGGACTTCTTCATCGGTTGGTAAAGAGGCAATGCCTTTTCACCGAGGCGAGAGATGAATCGACTTAAAGCGGCCAAGCATCCTGTAAGCTTCTAGACGTCATGCACACGCACAGGACGTTTCATCTGGCGTATAGTACCAATTTTTTCAGGATTGGCGTCGATTCCCCGTTCGGAAACGAGAAAACCGGGTAACTTCCCACCTGGAACTCCGAACGTGCACTTTGATGGATTGAGCTTGATATCATACCTCCTTAGGTTGGCAAAGGTTTCAGCAAGGTCAGTCAGCAGGTCGGAACCCTTTCGTGACTTGACCACAATATCATCCATGTATGCCTCCACACTCCGACTGATTTGAGTGAGCAAACACTTTTGAATCATCCTCATGAACGTGGCTCTGGCATTCTTGAGGCCGAACGGCATGGTGACATAACAGAAGCACCCGAATGGAGTGATGAAAGCTGTTTTGATCTCGTTGGGCCCGTACAGACGGATTTGATGGTACCCGGAATAGGCGTCTAGGAAAGACAAATGCTCACATCCCGCAGTCGAGTCGACTATTTGGTCGATGCCGGGGAGAGGAAAATGATCTTTCGGGCAGGCCCGATTGATATGCTTGAAATCAATGCACATGCGAAGTGACTTGTCCTTCTTGGGGACCATGACAACATTGGCGAGCCACTCGGAGTGGTAAATTTCTCGGATGAACTCCGTTGCTAAGAGCCGAGCCACCTCCTCGCCAATGGCCTTCCTCTTCTGGACGGCGGACCATCGAAGATGTTCTTTCACAGGTTTAAATTTTCGGTCGACTCGTAGACGGTGCTCAGCCAGCCCCCTGGGAACTCCAGGCATGTCAGCAGGCTTCCATGCGAAGATGTCCCAGTTCTCACGGAGGAACTGGATGAGCGCTTCTTCCTATTTGGAGTCGACCGTCGTTGAGATGTGAGTCGGAGCAGCGTTTGGATCGGTCGGGTGAATGTGAACTGCCTTCGTTTCACCGGACGACTGAAAAGCTGATTCTGAAGCAGGCTTCTTAGCTCGTAGCAACTCACTCGGATCTGCAGTCTTCTGATACTCTTGCAGCTCGACCACCGCCATCTAAGCGTCAACAATCTTTGAGTCTTTCTGAAAACACTCTTCTGCTTTCTTCCGATTGCCTGTAACAGTGATCACACCTTTGGGACCAGGCATCTTCAATTTGAGATACACATAACATGGTCGAGCCATGAAGCGTGCATAAGATGGCCTGCCCAAAATAGCGTGATAAGCACTTTGGAAATCCACAACTTCGAATGTCAACTTTTCCTTGCGGTAATTCTTGGAATCACCGAAAACCACATCAAGAGCAATTTGGCCGAGTGACTCGGCTTTCTTCCCAGGAATGACTCCATGGAAACTCATGTTACTGGTGCTGAGCCTGGACATCGGAATGCCCATCCCTTTCAATGTTTCTGCATACAGTATGTTCAAACCGCGGCCTCCATCCATCAGGACTTTGGTCAGTCGAGTGCCTTCGACAACTGGGTCGACCATCAGAGCTTGCCTCTCAAGGGTGGCAATGTGCGTAGGGTGATCAGACTGGTTGAATGTGATGGCAGTCTGGGACCACTTCAGATAATTGGGTGTTGCCGGAGCAACCATATTTACCTCACGGTTAATAACCTTCAGTCGACTTTTGCTCTCAACATCAGCAAAAATCATCAGGGTGGAATTGACCTGGGGGTACCCATCGTCACTATCTTCCTTGTCCTCAACTTTGTCCGACTCCTTTTCCTTATCTTTGGACTGCTTGCCCCTCTTCATCTTTCTTGGTGTGGATGTGACACGGTAGATCCAAAAAATCATTTCCATCTTGGTCTTTAACTTTCTTGGGGTTCCAAGGTCCTTTGGGTTTTCCCTTAAATTTTCCCTGGGTTACGGCCAGGGCCTCCCCAGGAGCGGCTGGCTCGGCTTTCCGCTTCTGTTTCCGACTGGAATTTCCTCCGGTTTCCTGGGCGATTGCTTTATGCTTGCCACTCCGGAATCGATCCTCATCTTCACCATTAGCGTATTTGGTGGCAATCTCCATCATCCGATTCAGAGACATCTCTCCGGTTCGACCGAACTTCAGATTCAATTCTCTGTACTTAACGCCTTCTTTAAAGGCACAAACTGCTTGATGATCTGGTACATTTTCAACTGTGTGATGCAATGTGATCCACCTCTAGATGTAATCCCTCAGAGTTTTATTCGGTTTCTGCACGCAAGACCACAATTCCGTAAGGCCTGCAGGTCGCTTGCATGTTCCTTCAAATGTGGTGACAAACACTCGAGAGAGATCCTCCCAAGTGTAAATGCTGCTGGGTGCTAACTGATTCAGCCACGCTCTGGCCGAGCCTTCTAACATGAGAGGCAGGTGCTTCATGGCTACCTCATCGTTCCCACCGCCAATCTGGACAGCCACTCGGTAATCTTCGAGCCAAGTATCGGGCTTGGACTCACCAATGAACTTACTAACTCCAGTCGCCAACCTGAAGTTGGGAGGAATTACAGCGTCTCTGATGGCTCGATTAAAACACTCCGGCCCTGAAACATGTGCTCTGCTACTGGTAGGCGCATCTCTGTCGTGGCCTTCTTGGTGAGCTCTATTCCTGTCGATCAAACCTTGAGCGAGAATGGATCTTGCATCAAAGCCTGGTTCCCTGGGGTCGACTGGAATTCTCCGCCCAACACTATGAGGGCGTCTGTCAACCTGCTGTCGAGGCACATATGATCCACTCCTCGGGGGAGGGGTTGGCACTCGACGTCGATCATCACGATCGAATCGGTGATCATACTGCTCATTCCTTCTGTACTGATCACGCTGGTCTCCATGTCCCTCACGCCTTGGAGGCGATCTTGGGCTGTGAACCGACTGGACTGTATCTGCTGCAACGGATCGACTGTGGATCCTGTTCCGTGACTGAGAAACAGCGGAATTCTGGTCTCCCGCTGCCCGGAGCAACGCTCTGATTTGCAACAAGCCTCTGCCGGCCTCTGACTGGGAGGGCTGAATCGACTCTGCTATACGGGCCGCAGCCGCCAAATTCTGAATCGGAGTATGATATACCTGCGGGGGCGGAAAGAGTTGACATCGACTGGATTCTGGAGCCCGTTGACGCGCTCGCTCGTCGAGTATTCGCTGGAGATTCTCCAGTCGAATGCGCTCGGCCAAGTTAGCCAAGCGTGCGTCCTCCAAGGCTCGGGCCTCGGGGGTTTCTCCAACATAGGAGTGTAGAGTGCATCCATGTTCCGGCGGCGAAGCTCCTCCCGCTACAACGACATGAGAGGCTCGGGGAGATACTCCTCGTGAGGACGCGACAGGTCGCCCCCATCCGCGCCTCCGTCAGTGCGGGGGAAACCAGGAGGACTGTGTGGCCCATCGATCACCAGAACCTCTCCAGCCGGGTCACTGCTGTCGCATTCGGATGCGGTCTCTGCGGAGCCAGTCGACAGGTCGAACAGGCCGTAGAGGGATTCGTCAGGCTCGATTGCCGCGACTTGTGGGGTGGCCGACTGGCGGGCCACCGCATGCCTCACCCACCTCTGAAGCCTCGACCAACCGGAGCGCTTGCGCCGGCGGGAAACAGGGCGGGGAGATGCCACGGGAGCCGACCGATACTGGGTCGACGGCTGCCGCAGGAGGACACCATGGACGCATGCGCGAAAGTGCGTCGCCCCGCGGACGGGGAGCGCGTCGATGTCGAGTGGAGCCTCCTGAAGCCAAGAGAAGTCGGCGGCGATGAACGTGAGTGCGCCGAGACGGATCTCGCGGCACTCCACCAAAGCTCCACCCGAAACCATGATCCAGGAGATCGGAAAAAACCGCAACTTCTCAAACTAGGCGCTAAGACTCCTAGCCCCACGGTGGGCGCCAACTGTCGTGGTTCTAACTCTGACAGTGATGTAGGGGGGTATGTATGGAGAGGCTAGATCTTAGCTATGGAGGAGTTGTAAGCACACGAGGATTACGAGTTCAGGCCCTTCTCGGAGGAAGTAACAGCCCTACGTCTCGGTGCCCGGAGGCAGTCGACTGAATTATGTGTGTATGAATAACAGGGGTGCCAACCCTTGATACTGAGGAGGGGGTGGCTTATATAGAGTTCATCAGGCCCCTCCAGCCCTCAATAATGCAAGGTTTAAAGTACATTAAGATTGGGGGTTACTGGTAACGCCCCTAATAAAGTGCTATGATGACCATAAAAGCTACTTAATGACCGACCGTTTGCGTGCAGGGTGACTTTAGATCTCCTGGCAGTCGAGTGATTGCTTCGTGGTCGAGTGTCTTGAATCTGTCGAGTGGGATACCTCCAAGTCGATTGAAAGGTGACTTCTTCTAGGGATGTCCTTGGGTAGGGTACTTAGGACAGGTCAATGCCCCTATCCTAGGTACATAGCTTCATCACTATCATCAGTGTTACACTTGCTACAAAATTACTGCTATCACTATTACTGTTACCGTTACTGCTGCTACTATTATCAAAACTATCATACTACATTGCTACTGATCACTTTGCTGCAGATAATTAATCTCCGGGTGTGGTTGAATTGACAACTCAGTTGCTAATACCTTCAAATATTCTTTGGCTCCCCTCGTGTTGAATCTATAAATTTGGGTTGAATACTCTATCCTCGAAAATTATTGCGATCCCCTATACTTGTGGGTTATCACCCCCAGGCACTGCCTTGGCTCATTAGGTGTCTTCTGGTCCATAAAAAAATCTCTGTAAAGTTTCGCTGCGTTTGGACTCCATTTGGTATTGATTTTCTATGATGTAAAAAACATGCAAAAAACAACAACTGACACTTGGCACTATGTCAATAGGTTAGTACCAAAAAATGATATAAAATGATTATAAAACATCCAAGATTGATAATATAACAACATGGAACAATAAAAAATTATAGATACGTTAGAGACGTGTTAGCATCCCCGAGCTTAACTCCTACTCGTCCTCGAGTAGGTAAGTGATAAAAACAGAATTTTTGATGTGGAATGGTGCCTAACATGTCATATCATATTCTTTTCTTCATAGCATGGACATTTGGACTTTTATATTGTTCAAATTAATAGTCTAGTTTTCACATGATAACTTAAATACTCAAGCATATCAACAAGCAACCATGTCTTTCAAAATATCAATGCTAAATTAAGCTATCCCTAGCCCATCATGCTCAATCATTGATCCATTCATGAAACACACTCACATATTAACTACACCCAATGCTCAAGTACGATTAGAGTGCCTCCTAGTTGGTGATTTTATAAGAGAAGATGGAGACTCAAATTCAAAATAAAAATTGCATAAAGTAAAAGAAAAGGCCCTTCGCAGAGGGAAGTAGGGTTTTGTAGAGGTGCCATAGCTCAAAGCGAAAAACTTAGAGATAAAAACATTTTGGGAGGTGTATCCTTCCCACCAACGAAAACGACTTAGAGTTCCCAACACTTTCCATGCTAGATATATCATAGGCGGTTCCCAAACAGAAAATAAAGTTTATTCCTTTTTCCACCATACTTTCACTTTCCATGGAAAACCATATCCACGGGTGCCTTCCATACCAACACTTTCCAAGGAATTTATTATTTGACAACATAAAGTAAATTTGTTTTTTTTTTCATTTCGGGACTGGACATCCCTAATACCTTTGCCCTACTCTCGTGCAATGACAAGTGAATAAACACTCATCGTGATAATAACACATTTAGCATGGAAAATATTAGCCACCCCTCACCGCTCCGCGAGCGAAACAAACACACAAAAGAGAAGTTTATTTTGAAATTTAGAGATGGCACATACAAATTTGCTTAGAACGGCAAAAGAATACCGCATATAGGTAGATATAGTGGACTCATGTGGCAAAACTGGTTTAAAGGTTTTTGGATGCACAAGTAGTGATCATACTTGGTGCAAAATGAAGGCTAGCAAAAGATTGAGAAGCGACCAACCAAGAAACGAATAATCTCATAAGCAAGCATTAAGCATAATTAACACCAAATAATGCACCACAAGTAGGATATAATTTCATTGCATGATTATTGACTTTCGAACTTGCATAGGGAATCACAAACCTTAACACCAATATTCTTACTAAAGCATAATTACTCATCAACATAACTCAGATATCACATCATCATATCTCAAAACTATTACAAGGAATCATGTTTATTTTGTCCAATTATCTTCATGAAAGTTTTTATCATATCCTTCTTGGATATCTATCACTTTGGGACTAATTTTTTCATATCTTTCTTTTGATAGGCTCAAACAAATATAAGTGGAGATCACGAGCATAATTTTTCTTTCTCCCAAATTAATTTAAGTGAAGCAAGAGAGAATTTCTTGAAAATTTTACTAACTCTCAGATAATCTAAGTAAATCAAGAGAGCATTTCTTCAAAAATAGTAAAGCACGGCGTGCTAAAAAAGATATAAGTGAAGCACTAGAGCAAGTCCATAGCTCATAAAAATTTAAGTGAAGCATAGAGAGCAATTCTAACAAGTCATGACATAATTTTGGCTCTCTCAAATAGGTGCGTCCAGCAAGGAATCAAGACTTAAAACACAAAATAAAACAAGCAAAGACTCGTATCATACAAGACGCTCCAAGCAAAACACATAGTATGTGACAAATAAAAATATAGCTTCGAGTAAAATACTGAGGGTTGTTAGAAGAAAGAGGGGATGCCACTCGGGGGCATCCCCAAGCTTAGTGGCTTGCTTTCTTTTGGATAATAGCTTGGGATGTTGGGGCATCCCCAAGTTTAGGCTTTTCACACTCCTTATTCCTTCATCCATCGTAAGATAACCTAAAACTTGAAAACATCAATCACACAAAATTCAACAAAAGCCTTCGTGAGATCCGTTAGTATAAGAAAAGAAATCACTACTATAAGTGCAGTAGTAAACCAACCATATTTTGTTCTTGCATTATATCTACTGTATTCCAACTTTTCTATGGAAAAATCTCATCAAAGAAAACCATAGATCCATCAAAATAAGCACACAACACAAAGAAAACAGAATCTGTCAAAACAGAACAGTGTGTAGCAATCTGGGTGTTTTGAATACTTTTGTAACTCCAAAAACTCTGAAAAATTAGCATGACCTGAGAAATTTGCATATTGATATACTACAAAAGGAATGGGTATTTTATGCTCTTTGGTTAAAAATTATAATTATTTTCGTAAGCGCAAAAGTTTCTGTTTTTTTCAGCAAGATCAAACAACTATCACCCAAGAAGATCCTAAAGGCTTTACTTGGCACAAACACTAATTAAAACATAAAAAACACAATAATAACAGTTGCATAATTGTGTAAACACTCAAGAACAGGAAGCAAAAAGCAAAAATAAATTTTATTCATTGGGTTGCCTCCCAACAAGCGCTATAGTTTTACGCCCTTAGCTAGGCATAAAGCAAGGATCTAAGTTTTGTCATCTTTGGTTCTAGATCCATAAGATGCTCTCATGATTTATTCATATGGTGGCCTAATTCTTGTTCTAGGAAAGTGTTCCATACCCTTCCTCAAAGGAAACTGGAGCTTAATATTACCTTCTTTCATATCAACCACGGCACCGATAGTGCGTAAAAACAGTCTACCAAGAATAATTGGACAAGACGGATTGCAATCAATATCAAGAACAATAAAATCTATGGGAACATAATTCCCATTTGCAAGAATAAGAACATCATTAATTCTTCCTATAGGCTTTTTAATAGTGGAATCCGCCAGGTGCAAATTTAAATAATATGATTCAATATCGGTAAGACCAAGCACATCACATAAAGATTTCGGAATTGTAGAAACACTAGCACCCAAGTCACACAAAGCAAAACACTCATTATTTTTAATCTTGACTTTGATAGTAGGTTCCCATTCATCATGTAATTTTCTAGGAATCGACACTTCTAATTCCAACTTTTCTTCTAAAGCTTTCATCATGGCATCAACAATATGTTTAGTAAAAGCCTTATTTTGTTCATAAGCATGGGGTGAATTTATCATGGATTGCAACAAATAAATACAATCAATCAAAGGGAAACTATCATAATTAAAGTCTTTGTCATCCAAAAGAGTGGGTACATCACTAGCTAAAGTTTTGACCTCTTCAAACCCACTTTTATCAATTTTATCAATATGATTTTCACCCTCCGAATCATCGGGATGCCTTCTAGATAAAGTTGACTCTTCTCTAGTCCCTTTTTCATCACTCTTAACTTTACTAAACAAGGAATCAATAGAAGAAACACCAATCATTTTAAGATCTTCATTTTTATCCTCTAGTGAGATTGGTTTAGCGGCCATTTGATTTACTAGAGTAGCTTGTGCATCGGATATCTTTCCTAACAGACTTTCAACAAAAGCATACTTAGATTGGAGATTGCAAACTTATCTACTAATATCATCAATTTGTTTTGTTATATCATCAAGCACAATAGAGTGTTCCTTAAGTTCTTCGGTAAAATACTTATTATGCTCAAACTGTGTAGTCATATATTCCTTAGTACTTTTTTCAATTTCAAGTATAATATTGGGGTAAGGAACATCATAATATTTTCTTTGAGGCATCATGACTACACAAACAAGAACGCACACAAAAACAGATCCAACAAGAAAACAACGAACGAAAAAGAGGGCGAATAAAACGATAAATTTTTGTGAAGTGGGAGAAGGAAAACAAGAGGCAAATGGAAAATAATATAAATTGCGAGGAGATGAGATTTGTGATTAGGAACCTGGTATATGTTGAAGATTCTCCCCGGCAATGACGCCAAAAATTCCTTTTGATGTCGCTTGAAGCTACGTCGGTATTTCCCCAAAGAGGAAGGGATGATGCAGCACAGCGGCGGTAGGTACTTCCCTCAGATATGAAACCAAGGTTATCGAACCAGTAGGAGAACCAAGCAACACAATGTAAACAACACCTGCACACAAATAACAACTACTCGCAACCCGACGTGCAAAAGGGGTTATCATTCCCTTTCGGGTAACGATGCCAGAAATTGGCAAACGGACGGGAGAAAGTTGTAAATATTGATAGATCAGACGTCAAATAAAATAAATAAGAATAAATTATAGCAAGGTATTTTTGTATTTTTGGTTTAATAGATCTGAAAATAAAAGGCAAATAAAATAGATCGTGAAGGCAAACAATATGAGAAAGAGGCCCGGGGGCCGTAGGTTTCACTAGTGGCTTCTCTCGAGAAAAATAGCAAACGGTGGGTAAATAAATTATTGTTGGGCAATTGATAGAACTTCAAATAATCATGACGATATCCAGACAATGATCATTATATAGGCTAATAGGCATCACGTCCAAGATTAGTAGACCGACTCCTGCCTGCATCTACTACTATTACTCCACACATCGACTGCTATCCAGCATGCATCTAGTGTATTAAGTTCATGGAGAAACGGATTAATGCAATAAGAACGATGCCATGATGTAGACAAGATCTATCTATGTAGAGATAGACCCCATCGTTTTATCCTTAGTAGCAACGATACATACGTGTCGGTTCCCTTTCTGTCACTAGGATCAAGCACCGTAAGATCGAACCCACTACAAAGCACCTCTTCCCATTGCAAGATAAATAGATCAAGTTTGCCAAACAAAACCCAAATATCGGTGAAGAAATATGAGTCTATAAGCAATCATGCATATAAGAGATCAAAGAAACTCAAATAACTTCCATGGATATAAAAAGATAGATCTTATCATAACTCAAAGTTCATCCAATCCCAACAAACACACCACAAAAAGAGTTATGTCATATGGATCTCCAAGAGACCATTTTATTGAGAATCAAACGAGAGAGAGGAAGCCATCTAGATACTAACTACGGACCCGAAGGTCTACAAAGAACTACTCACGCATCATCGGAGAGGCACCAATGGAAGTGGTGAACCCCTCCGTGATGGTGTCTAGATTGGATCGGGTGGTTCTGGACTCTGCGGCAGCTGGAATTGATTTTTCGTCGACTCCCCTAGGGTTTCTGGAATGTTGGGGTATTTATAGAGCAAAGAGGCAGTCCGAGGGGCACCCTAGGTGGGCACAACCCACCAGGGCATGCTTGGGCCTCCTGGCGCGCCCTGGTGGGTTGTGCTCTCCTCGAAGCACCCCCAGGCGCTGCCTTGACCCATTAGGTGTCTTCCGGTCCATAAAAAATCTCCGTAAAGTTTTGTTGCGTTTGGACTTCGTTTGGTATTGATTTTCTGTGATGTAAAAAACATGCAAAAAACAGCAACTAGCACTTGGCACTATGTCAATAGGTTAGTACCAAAAATGATATAAAATGATTATAAAACATCCAAGATTGATAATATAATAGCATGGAACAATCAAAAATTATTGATACATTGGAGACGTATCATACCACAATAATATGATAGTTTTGACAGCAGCGGTAACAGTAGCAATAGTAAGAGTAACAGTGACAATAACATATTTGTACTCCCTCCGTCCAGTGAAGAGTGTACGTTTTGCTTTAAAATTTGTCCACAGAAGAGTGTACTTCTATCTTCTCAATGCACTTTAAAGTAGAAAAAAATATTTTTCTGTCAACACATGGTAATCAAGACCAATAATATTTTACACATGGTCACGTTAATTTCTACATGCACTTAGCTCACTGTGGGTTGGGTAATTAAAGAGGAGAGAGATGGTGATTTGCATCTTCCCAGTGCATTTTGTACTCTACTTCATACTTTGTTCCAAAATTTCTATATGTACATTTTTCACCGGACGGATGGAGTGGTAATTGGAACAACAACAGCAATAGTAGTAACTTAACACAGACAATATGAGCAAAGCGTAGGAATGGAGTAGCCATGGATATTTGGATGTAATTCATCATGTAACAGTCACAACCTAGAGCGATATGCAATAGCATCGATTCATCAATTATATGTCAGCATGTATTCCGTATATAGTCATAGGTGCTTATAATAAGAACTTGTATAACATCTTTTGTCCTACCCTCCCGTAGCAGTTGGGTCCTGATGGAAATCTAAGGGTAATTAAGGTGCTGCTTTTAATAAAGAACCGAAACAAAGCATTAACTCTTAGTGAATACATGGACTCCTCAAATTACCGTCATCCCCGGAGAGTATCCCAATTATTGTCACCTTGGTGTCTAGGGTTTGGGACAATAATTGGTGCATATAACTTGCATATAGGATCAAGAACTCAAATATATTCTTGAAAATATAATGCATTCAAATCTAAAATCATGACACTCGAGTCCTAGTGACAAGCATTAAGCATAGCAAAGTTATAGCAACATCAATCTCAGAACAAAGTGGATACTAGGCATCAAGCCCTAACAAATTGACTCGATTACATGATAAATCTTATCCATCTCCATCTACCTCCAGTATGCCTACGATGAAATTACTCACTCCCAATGGTGAGCATGATGAGGTGATTTATGAAGAATGGTCGTTGATGACGACAATGATGAATTGCCCTCTCCAGAGCCCCAAACAGACTCCATGTCAGGCATCCTGATAAAGAACACGAGGTGGCAGCGGCTCCGTATCGTAAAATGATACGTCTCCCACATATCTATAATTTTTGATTGTTCCATGTTGTTAAATTATCATTCTTGCATGTTTTACATTCATTCGATAGCAACTTTATATCATTTTTGGGACTAACCTATTGACATAGTGACCAGTGTCGATTGCTGTTTTTTGCTTGTCTTTTACTTCGCAGAATATCAGTACCAAATGAAGTCCAAATGCCACGAAACTTTTTGGAGATTTTTTTGGACCAGAAGACAACTTGGGAGCCAAGGAAGCATCAGAGGGGAGGCTCGTGGGGCCCACAACCCACCAGGGTGCGCCAAAGGCTGCGCCCAGGTGGGTGGTGGGGCCCACGGAAGTCCTTTCCGCCACCTCTCAGCTCTATAAATTTCCAAATATTCCAGAAACCCTAGGGGAGTCAACGAAACACAATTCCAGTCGCCGCAAATTCCAGAACCACGAGATCCAATCTAGAGCCCTTTTCGGGCACCTTGCCGGAGGGGAACATGATCACGAAGGGGTTCATAATCCTCATTGGTGCCCCTCCGATGATGCTTGAGTAGTTTACCACAGACCTACGGGTCTGTAGGCAATAGCTAGATGGCTTCTTCTCTCTTTTTGATTCTCAATACAATGTTCTCCTCGATGTTCTTGGAGATCTATTTGATGTAATGACTTTTTGCAGTGTGTTTGTTGGGATCCGATGAATTGCGAGTTTATGATGAGATCTATCTATGAATATTACTTGAGTCTTCCTTGATCTCTTATATGCATGATTATTACAGCCTCGTATTTCTTCTTCGAAACTTTGGTTTAGTTAGACCAACTAGATTGATTTTTCTTGCAATGGGAAGAGGTGTTTTGTGATGGGTTCAATCTTGCGGTGTCCTCACCCAGTGACAGAAGGGGTAGGGAGGCACGTATGTATTGTTGCTATTAAGGATAAAATGATGGGTCTATTCCTACATGAATAGATCTTGTCTACATCATGTCATCGTTCTTATTGCATCACTCCGTTTCTCCATGAACTTAATACACTAGATGCATGCTGGATAGCGATCAATGTGTGGAGTAGTAGCAGTAGATGCAGGCAGGAGTCGGCCTACTAATCTTGGACGTGATGCCTATATACATGATCATTGCCTTGAATATTGTCATAACTATTTGCTCTTCTATAAATTGCCCAACAATAATTTGTTTACCCGCAGTATGCTATTTTCTCAAGAGAAGCCACTAGTGAAATCTATGGGCACCGGATCTATTTCCTATCATATTGTTTTCAGATCTATTATTCCAAAAAACTAAAAATACCTTCCTCCATTTTTTCTTTCTTTATTTTATTTTGTGTTTTTGTCAGATCTATGTATCCAATCTCACACAATTTAATCTATCTCAATACTGAGGAGGGATCGACAACCCATCTTATGCGTTGGGTTGCAAGTATTTGTTCTTTGTGTGCGGGTACTGTTTACATAGTGTTGCTTGGTTCTCCTACTGGATTGATAACCTTGGTTTCATAACTGAGGGAAATACTTACCGTGATGTGCTGCATCATCCTTTACTCTTCGGGGAAATATCAACGCGGATATGAGTAATCATAAAACACGATGAAACTTCTTCTCTTATTTTTTTTCTTGGGAAGGCAGAACTTATAGGACTGGAATTAGGTCAGATGGTCGAACGTGGGCCCCACAAGGCACCAGGGCGCGCCCTAGGGGGTAGGCGCGCCCCTACCTTGTGGGAAGCTGATGGCCTCCTCTAGTAGATGTTTGCACCAGTATTTTTGTTGGGAAACATAGTAGAAAACAAAATTTTCGCCCTACGATCACCTAGGAACAATATGAAAATATGACCGAGGGAATAAACGATGGACGGGGACGCCACACACGCCTAAGACAATGTCGTGTCCTTGTGTGGCGCCCTCTCCCCATGTATATATAGGTGGGAGGGGAGAGGAAGGCAGCCATGGCGCGCCCCTAGGGGCTAGCCACCGGCCCTAGGGCTCCTGCCCTCCTGCCCCCCTTTCCTTGTATGGACAAGGGGGAAAGGAAAGAGGAGGGAGAGGAAAGGAAGTGGGAGTCCAACTCCACACTTTCCTTTCCTCCTCCCTTTCATTTCCCTCCCCATAGGGCCCGTCCCTAGGTGTGTTCTCTCACTTGGCCCATAAGGCCCATAACTTTGCGGGGATGCCCGAAACTCCTTCCGGTGACCCGATAAGTACCCGGTACCCTTCGAAACACTTCCAATGTCCGAATACTTTCGTCCTATATATCAAACTTTACCTCTCGACCATTTCGAGACTCCTCTTCATGTTCGTGATCTCATCCGGGACTCCGAACAACATTCAGTCACCAAATCATATAACTCATATAACATTATATCGTCAACGGACGTTAAGAGTGCGGACCATATGGGTTTGAGAACTATATAGACATGACCGAGACACCTCTCTGGTCAATAACTAATAGCAGAACCTAGATGCCCATATTGTCTCCTACATATTCTACGAAAATCTTTATCGGTTGAACCATTATGACAACATACGTAATTTCCTTTGTCCATTGGTATGTTAGTTGCCCGAGATTCGATCGTCGGTATCTTCATACCTAGTTCAATATCGTTACCGACAAGTCTCTTTACTCGTTTTGCAATACATCATCCTGTAACTAACTCATTAGTCACTTTGCTTGCAAGGCTTCTTATGATGTGTATTACCGAGAGGGCCCAGAGATACCTCTCCGAAACTTGGAGTGACAAATCCTAATCTTGATCTATGCCAACTCAAGAAACACCTTCGGAGATACCTGTAGAGCATCTTTATGATCACCCAGTTACATTGTGACATTTGATAGCACACAAGGTATTCCTCCGGTATCTGGGAGTTACATAATCTCATAGTCGAAGGAATATGTATTTGACATGAAGAAAGCAATAGCAATAAACTGAACGATCGATATGTTAAGCTAACAGATGGGTCTTGTCCATCACATCATTCTCCTAATGATGTGATCCCGTTTATCAAATGACAACACATGTCTATAGTTAGGAAACCTTAATCATCTTTGATCAACGAGCTAGTCTAGTAGAGGCTTACTAGGGACACGATATTTTGTTTATGTATTCACACATGTATTTAAGTTTCAGATCGATACAATTCTAGCATGAATAATAAACATTTATCATGAATAAGGAAATATAAAATAAAAACTTTATTATTGCCTCTAGGGCATATTTCCTTCACAATAAAGCATATAAGAGCCACTTGACAATTCGTACGAAGTCTACTCCTTACGATGACTCAAGAAAAGAAAACAATTCAGAGAAACGCACTGAAATATTTTTAGAGTTCTTAGTTTTTCTGAAGAAAATGAACAAAAGAAGAAAAACGAAAAGCAAGAGAAACTATTTACATCGAAGAACTCCCAACAATAAATAAAAGAAGAAATTAGAAATCTTTTTAGATTTTCTTTTAATACTACAAACTAACTAAACGAGAAAGAAAAACCGAAAAGAAGCGAGAAATATCTTTAGATTTTCGAAGTTTTCCAAATACACAAAAGAAACAAAATAAAAATGAAACATGGGTATACAAAGAGAATGATGAACACCGACAAGTGTAATGAATATGTGAACATGTAAATGAAATGTCGGTGAGAGTACGTACTCCCCCAAACTTAGGTTTTTGGCCTAGCTTGGTGATCACCACTGCTGGTCTGGGTAGTATCCTTGGTGGAAGCTCTGGTTGGCGTTACATGCAACCTCTTCAGCAAGGCGAGCGGCCTCCACTGCATCGTTGTGTTCCTCAACCTCCTCCAAATAGACAAAATGTATTTGTTTGCTCTGAAAGTCAAAGAGAGTAGGCGCAGGCAGAATAATAGAGACATCATGGTGTTTATCAAAGGTTAGTTTATATTCACACTCATTGGTCCCATACTCAATAAACATGTGGTGTTGCATCGCCTAAAAATCCAAAAAGTTAGGAGGGAGCATAGGATCATTGGGTCTAACAGAAACACCCAAACTTGCAGCCAAACAAGAAGCATAAATCCCTCAGTGCAAATCACCATCCCGTGAATTTCTGCCTAAGCGATGTGCAATTATAGACCCAAAGTTATAATCTCTAGAACCATGTACAATAGCATGTAGTATACTCAAATCAGGTGTACATGTTGCACTAAGATGATACTTACCAACTAGGCATCTCCCAACAAATACTGCAAAGTAGCGAATGGTAGGAAACAATACTCCTAATTCCATCATGTATCATGCTTCTATCCTCCCCGTTACAAATACTACTAAGAAATGCATCATAGTCAACCTTCCACGGTTTGTCGAGTGAACCCAAATACGGAATTTTACAGATATAACAAAACTCTTCAAGAGGCATACTATAGGATTTTCTCATAGAGATGAAATAGAACTCTAGATGATGCAGACACGTACTCAAAATTTTGCACAAAGGTGTTGGTAAGGTGATAGTACTAGGTGCACTTATCTGAGAGGAAAGTGGTCAGCTCAGCATTCTCTATATATTGATCGAATTCTTGCTTGATGCCGGCGCCCATCATGAAAGTGTCATGAGGCCATTGATAAGATTTTACATCGGCACCTCGCACAAAACTTTCTCGGGCCTCATGATACGTCAGTCGTGCCGCACTTTGGCTTGAAGAGCCTCGTGAAGACCTCCTTCCAAACATGTTTCCTTCTCTGTTTTTTTATTTTTGGGCCACAAATAAGAGGTGAATAAAACTCAATAAAATTGATAGAAACAACTCCTACAAGTGTCTAGAGGCTATATCAATCATTCAAGCTACTTGGAACCAAATGAATTCAACATGTAAGCTTATTTTCTTGGTCACCGACGACAGCAAAATAACCAAACTATAAACCAGTAGAACAAAAATTAATTGGACAAATGGAGGAGTCGCATACCAAGGAGCAATTTCTTCGAAAAGTTTCGAAAACAGAGCTCCGAGCAAAGAGATAAAAAAATTGTATGCAGGAGCAAGAACACGAGCTAAGAACTAGACATGAATTTTTTTGGAGGTAAGTGAGTGGGGTCCTGTGGGCCCCACAAGGCACTTGGGCGTGCCCGGGGGTAGGCGCGCTCTGCTGCCTTGTGGACAGCAGGTGCACCCCCCGGGGATGTGTCAAGTGCCAAAAAAATTATTTTATTTTATAAAAATTCATGTTCAAATTTTATGACATTCTAAGCACTTTTATTTCTGGATCATTTTTTATTGCACGGATAATTCAGAAAATAGGATAAACATGATAGTCCATTTTATTTAACTAAAAGTAACAAAAAGTAAACTAAAGTTATAGAAGGTTGTGCTTACGGAATTCATCGACCATATGCCCTTAAAAAGAATCCATTAATAAGGTTGATCAAGTTTTATTAACAAATTATTTCCTAGAGATATAGAACCATCTTTTTGTATATCACTATGTTACCTCAACTGGGATATGCATTGTCCCAACAATAAGAGTTTGATATTTCTTTTCGGGAACCAGGAGAGGAAATTCAAAGTCTACAATAGTGTTTGTCATAATTTTTTCAATGGAATTTATGCTATTCACTTTGTTTTGCTTCGTCGGAAAATATATCGTATGCTCATTGTTGTTGACATGGAAAGTGTCCTTACTTTTATTACAATCAATAATAGCCCCTACAGTGTTAAGAAAAGGCCTTTCAAGGATAAGTGACATATTGTCATCCTCGGGCATATTAGGAATAACAAAGTCCGTTAAGATAGTAACATCAGCAGCAACAACTGGAACGTCCTCTCAAATACCGATGGGTATAACAATAGATTTTATCAGTCATTTGCAAGGAAATTTCAGTAGGAATCATTTTACTCAAATCCAGTCTTTTATAAAGAGAGAGAGGCATAACGCTAACACCAGGTCCTAAATCACACAAAGCAGTTTTGACATAATTATTCTTAATAGAGCATGGTATAGTGGGTATCCCTAGATCTCCTATCTTTTCAGGTATTTTTCCTTTGAAAGAATAATTTGCAACCATAGGGGAAATTTCAGCCTCAGGTATTTTCCTTTTCATAGCATCGGCCAAAGGTACTTGCAAGAATAAAGGTCTAAGCAATTCAACAAAACGATTGAAAGCATCATCGTCTTTGGACTTGGTAGCTTTACTAGGAAAAGGCATGGGTTTCTGAATCCACGGTTCTCTTTTTTACCATGCTTCTTAGCAACGAAGTCTCTTTTATCGTATCTTTCATTTTTAGGAGGTGGGTCATCAAGCTCAATTTCAGGTTATATTTCTACATCATTACCAAGTTCACTATTATCATTAGGTGGAGCATAAACATGATCATCATTAGCATCATTATTATCATTATCGCTAGGTAAATGCTCGTCACCAAATTTTGTCTCGGCCTCAGAGATAGAAACATCATTAGAATTCTCAATAGGTTTTTCTATAATAGGTTCGCTGGAAGCATGCAAAGTTTTATTCTTACACTTTTTATTCTTCTTCTTAGGTGAACCAGCCTTAATTCTCTAAGAATCTTGTTCAATTCTTTTAGGAGGATTCTTAGGATACAAAGGTTCTTGAGTCATTCTACCACCTCTAGTCTGATCATTAGTTTTACTAGACATTTCATTACTCTAACTGGTCTACCAAGTCGATGTGTCTTCATCGAGCCTACCTAGTTTCTAATTCATCACCCATTTACTTTAAGTTATTCCGCTACTGAAGATTCTGTGATCTACTTTGTGAAGAACGTGAAGACTTTCATCATGGTGCCTTTTATTTCTTCAGTTCATCTTCTGTACACTTCAATGTTTGTATGATTGCATGTTCATCACTTGCATCTATCTTGTTTGCATGCTTTTATGTTTTTGTGATGAATTAGTCTCGTCCTCGTTTTTACTTCCTCACTACGATCTTCATCAAATTCATCAGAGTTTGACAAATTTTCAAAAATCTCCCATTCACCCCCCCCCTTTGGGAGTGAACCTGCGCTTTCACCTTGGATCGCTCC
>NC_041384.1:549075555-549127239 GCF_002162155.2 Triticum dicoccoides
CTCCTCCCCGTCCTCCTTAGGGGTGTCGACCATATAGACGTCATAGGTAGAGGTTGCGGCCCAATTACTAGTATGTGATATGGACATGGGTGAAGCCATTCCTGATGCGCCATCGACATCTTCATCCATGCCGGTCCCTCATCGGAGGCGTAGTACAGTACGTCGATTAAATCGTCGACCGTAGTGACTAGGTGGGTGGTTGGCGGGACATAAATTTCCTTATCGTTGGCTTTAAGTCTGATATGATCATAAATCGAGGACTGTCCGTCTAAGATCCCAAGGTTTTGGATCCAGTCTAGCATCTCGTTCAAAAGTGAGAGGTCCGCTGGACCCATCTTCTGACACTAGGCGGGGACCTGCAGAATGCTTGGCAGGTTGCGTGATGCGACCTCAGAGCACTGGCCGGCCAAGGTTAAGTCCTGGTCTGCTAGCGAAGCGATCGGATCCGAGCTTGAGGCTGGTTCCGAGGTTTGGGTCGGAAGTAGAATCCGCGGTCAACACCTCAGCGTTCGTGGGGTTCTCGAGCTTATGTGACGTCAATCCTCATAGCACTAGATCACAAAGGGAGTCGGCAGTATATTCTAGATTTCCAAATCCGATCATTTGATCTAGGGCGAAACAATCAACTTGGTCGAGGTGGCTATTCGAATCAGCGTGAAGGACAACGCTGCCGAACGCGAGAAGCTGGCTGGGGAGGAAGATACCTCCATAGCTAATGTTGCTGTCGATATGCACACGAGCCATTGATCCTTTATGACCACACAGCGGGACCTGTATGGGCCACCAATGCCGGTGCTAAAACCGGCTGATCTCGGATAGGGAGTCCCGAGTAATGGATCTGAGAACAATGGGTAATAGGAGACAAGGAAGACGATGTTTACCCACGTTCAGACTCTCTCGGAGAAGTAAAACCCTATGTCCTGCTTTGATTGTATTGATGTGATGGGGTTTTGATTGTATTTATGTGATGGGGTACAGAGTACAAGAGAATCTACCTCAAAATCATATAATTGTGTTCCAAACCCTAAGGCTTGTAATTGTGCTTTATGAACTAAACACCTCAGCTTATATATGCACCGGGGTGCCTAGGTCTACACATATGGACGGTTGGCAACTAGGAATAAACATGCCAACTATTAGAATTGTCCTTCAAGTATACGAAGTCTCCAGTGGTTTCCATCTTGCTTACGAGGTTCACAGCTTCGGCTATCCTCCAAACGACGGCTAGTGGGCTATTAGCTCGGCCCATAGATAACATGCCGCATAGGTTAGGACCCCTAGTCCGGGACACCCTCATTTAGCGCCTCATCTAAGCACCTGTGCATGGCAGAGGCCCTCTTCGGCGTGGCAAACTGCACCAGGGAAACCTGTTTATCATCTTTACAGACGTGATTCAGCTCTAGTGTTGCCAGGCTTGTGGGACAGGAGTGCAAACATCCTCTGAACAATGACACCATGGTGAAGAAGCATTGGACAAATATCACTACACATGCTAGGTGTGCTCTTTGGCCGTTGAAACTATCCAATATAGTAGAAGAATCATATGGTTCTTTGGCCGTTTAAACTATTCAACTTGGGAGGATCAAATGGCATAAACAGGTTCCCAATCTTATGGATCTGCTTCAGATTTTCACCGCGTCTTCCGAAACAGACTCCCTACTCACATCCAAAAAGGATACATAGGCAGCTAAATTGCTAATGGACAGATCATCGAAGCAACAGATGAGAAAATATTGAAGCTGAGATAATCTCTGGGCACAATTTATTATTAAACCAGAGCATAGGAATGCTCATTTCAGTACAAGATCTAGACAGGATCGCAAGCACAAGCCTGAACATTCAACACGAGGAGACATCACAAGAACACACACTCGGACAGGCACACATCGGGGGAAACACACCTCGGCTTATTTCGCGACGAACGAGCGCCAGAAACTAAGATCATGGCTTCATCAGCGCAGCGACCTTCTGGACGGACGGCCTCGCCAGCAGGTCAGTCCACCAGGCCTTCACATGCGGGTACGCGTCGAACAGAGACGCGTAGGGTGTAGCCGCCAAGCACAGGGTGACAGACACATGGTTAAGGTCCGCAAGACTGAGGAAGTCTCCAGCCAGGTACTTGGACTTGCTCAGGTGCGCCTCGTACACCGCCAGCACGTTCTTGATCTTAACAAGGTTAGCATCGATGACCGTCTGGTCAGTGGCTCCCCCAAGCATAGGATGGATAAGGCACTCGAAGAGAATGGGGCTCAGCGCGGCGGTGTACTGATGGGCCTCCACCTCGAGCCACACATCCACCATAGCTGACTCCTTGATGTCGCCCTCCTTCAACAGCTCTGGCTTGCTCTTGCGGCACGCATACTTGCAAATAGCACGTGATTCTAGTACGAAGAGAAAAACAAAATAGAACCAGAGTTATGAGGATTCTAAAGGGAGTATGGTACTGTTTTATTCCATTTCAATAAATCGGTCTAAAACTAGTAAAATGATCATTTCTAAACTTGATAAGATATCAAATTAGAACTCATAAGCATAGACTATATGATTGTTTGGGAAACCTTACCATAACTCATGTTTTTGTCTTCCGACCAAGCTTGTGGTTGTTAACTAATTATTACCTCATCATTCAAAACTCAAGCTTCAAGCATACGAGGATAGTGGATTAAAACTCCAAACGGTATAACTCCTAATATAATGCCAGGCGACAGCTAACAATTAACATTGTTTTTTACTCATGTCATCACATACTGATGTGTGAAGAACACGTTCAAAGGTTTATCATTAATCCAAATGAAACAATTCCTTTGTTTCTAGTAAAGGCTCAGGTACCATTTAAGCCCAAGTGGAAATGCTAGCTTTGTTATACTACAAGGAAACAACATTAACAGCAAAACAAACAACCACAACAACAGTAATGTAAAAGCATCATGACCCTTTATAGTTCTGTTTATGAGGGGTAGAAAAGAGAGAACATCTCAAGAGGTAGCATCATACCGAAGACGTACAAGTCACCATCCTGCAAAGCTGGCACCTGGCCAAAGGGCTGCAGAGAACAACATGAAGAGAATGAGTTCTATCCTGTGTCAAATCTCTAAAAACAGAAGCCACATGCCACAATTACTATCACACTAAGATTAGGTGGTCAAACAAAATATGACTTATGCATGTTTTTTTGTAGTGTCTCCATGAGATGCTGCTGTAGTGGCCATGGAACAAAAAAAATGCGACAGGACGTAATGGGTGGTACTGAATGCAGGCTACATTTTGCTCTGCTTTACGTTTTGCTGTAGACGTTCTGAGCATTTGCAGGTTGCTTGGGACTCCTGGGTTAATGTTGTAAGATAGTTTGCTGAACCAAGGATCGTCTGTTCCATGAGCAACACAGGGAAAGCCTCATACTGGAAGAGAATATGCTTCTTACAAACCGGCCACGCCCAAATGGCTCGCCGATCTGAGACGAGCTGCGGAAAAACTCATACCATATACTACTGGGATAAGTATATTTTTCGTCCTCGAACTCTTCCAAGAGTTTAGAAATCATCCCTCAACTCAAAACCAGATAGTTTTTGTCCTTCAACTATCAAAACCGGATAATTTTCGTCCCTCATGCCGCTTCGGGCGGTTTTCGTCTGTCATGAACAGTAAATCAACAAACAGTAAATTCAAAAAAAATAGCAAAAAAATCTGAAAATTTGCGGGATCAAAGTTCCTCGGGTGCGCAAGGTGGGTATAAATTTTCATATTGTTTGGACATTTCAGGTGCTTGTGACAAAGAAAAAATTGTAAATATGTACGTCAGTGAACAGTAAATTAAAAAAAAACAAGGTGCGTGCATATTTTCGCGCTCAAATAACATAGGACGAGCTCTAGCCAAAAAAAAACAAAATAATGCACTTTTTCAGAGTTTCTTCCCCAACCAATTTTTTTTTTGCCACAAGCTCCCACAATGTCCAAACACCATGAAATTTTGCAGGCACATTGAGCACCCGAGCATCTTGTATGTCAACATTTTTCATATTTTTTTGAATTTGTTTTCTATTTTTTTAATGAATTTACTGTTCACCGACGTACATATTTATGGTTTTTCCTTTGTCACGAGCTCCTAGAATTTCTAAATAGCACAAAAAATTTCACACACCTTGCGCACCCGAGTATCTTTGATCCCACAAATTTTCAGATTTTTTTAATTTTTTTTTAATTTACTGTTCATGCAGACAGAAACTGCCCGAAGCGGCGTGATGGACTAAAACTATCCGGTTTTGATAGTTGAGGGACGAAAACTATTCAGTTTTAAGTTAAGAGATGATTTCTAAACTCTCAGAAGAGTTTAAGGATGAAAAATATACTTATCCCTGTACTACTAGAATGATCTGTAAATATCGAACCCCAGTCTCGAATCGTGATACTTTTTTTCTTCTGAAATTCGAATCGTGATATACTAGATTATACGAGAGCGACAGCGACATCTCTCCGGCCCCCGCTAAAATAAACAGCGATAAGAGGCATGGAAGCGACCCCTCGCCGGGAGTTGACTGACTTTTGTTCCGCCGATCGCAGCACGAGGACCGAACGAATCGACACCATCCTCGTGAAATTAGAGGCAAGCAAACGGCACAAGGCCGAACCATCGACAGTCACGGATGGGAAATTCCAGGGGAGGGCGGCGGTTAGGGCATGAGTACGTACGTTCCTGGCGAGGTGGTCGGGGCCCTTGTGCTCGCCGGTGCCGAAGTTGATGGGGACGAGCTCGTACTCGACGCCGGCTTCCTCCAGCGCCGCCACGCACCTGGTGACGTTCCACGACAGGGTCGCGCCGTACAGCTTCACCGGAGCCATCTCTTCTCACTCCTCACTCTCGAACGCACTCGAACCTTTTTTTCTCTCTTCTTCTCGGTAGGTAATAAAGCCGCTGCGGATGGGATGGGATGTGGGATGGAGAAGACCATGCTCGGGGTCTCGGCTAAATAGGCGACGGAGGGTTTGCTCCCTTCCAACGGAGCAGGTGCGGTGCGGCCGTGGAGTGGGAGAGGGAGAGGGAGCGGGTAGGTGAGGTGAGGTGGAAGGTGCGGCTCGTCAATGGCCCCCGCGTCTCTAGGAGCTTCCGTTTCTTCAGCCATTTTAGTCGTCCTTATTTTTGCACGAGTTTTTTCTAGTACTACCCCCCGCTCTATTCAGTTTTTGTGATTGATATTCTTTTCGGATAATTGGTTTTCACTTTTCAGCGACCGACCGACGCAAGTGATGACGCTCGGTAGTGCGCCAGCGGCGCCTTGAGATCCGCGCATCTCCTTTCTCCAGCACTTTTAGTTTTTATTGATTGATTAATTTTTTAGCTTCTTCCGATGAAGCTTCGTCAGCCGTACGCTGCTGAGGGGCCGGAAATTAAGTTTGTTTCCAACAATCTCCGCTTGGTTTACTTCCTTTTACTCTATGGGACGCTTGTTTCTTTTTTATTTTCTATATACTAGATGCACATTCTTTTTTTTATTTTTAAACACAGAACAATCGAAGATGCTTATATATACATATATCACTATGTACACACGCACGAACACTCTAGACGCACACCCTACCCCCTAAGCTTCAATGAGATACTGAACCGACAATCAATTTTGAGATGGACGAAGTTATCACAAACACTTCATAGTGACAAAAACGTCTTCCTTCACTGAACGAAGTCATTCGGATTAGCCGCAAAACTAATGCCCAAGCCTTACCTAAGGCTTGAACAATGTGGTGGTTTAGAGCATGTCTAGCGGATCTCATATAAACTCGTCGGCCCTTTTACATGAAAAGGCTCGGCTCGTAAAACCATGGCATCTCCGCTATATTTACCAGATCTAGCCGATTTAGGGTTCCTATCCTGTAAATCCCGAACTCACCTCCGTCGCATTTTCTCTGTCTCCGGTGCCAAACCTCTTTCTCTCTCGCGCGCGCGTTTTCCCCGCGCACAGCCACTCTTCAACCACCTCGCCGTCGCGCGCGTGGTGGCCGAGGGGGGTGTGGCGGCTCGCTACCGCACAAGTGAGCCCACCATGACGACGAGGCCGGAACCCCTGTGGAGGAATGGCGCCACGTGCAGGCGAGAGAGCGTGGCGGCCTCTCCCGCAGCGACGGGCGGAGGAGTGGAGAGATTTCGGACGCCTCCACGACATCATTTGTTCGATCACCAAGCACCTCCGCGAGGCGGAGCGCGAGTTTGCTTAGGCAAAGGAGCCGATCACCGCCGGAGAAGAAGGCGCCTCCACGAGGCGGAGCGCAATTTCACCAAGGCGAAGGAGTGGGTCGTCGCTGGAGAAGAAGGCGTCGCCACGTGGCTCGAGGCCGCCAAGGAGGCCAAGAAGGAGTACGGCCTCGCATTTGTCCTCTCCGGCTCCGCAATGGAATATCTTCTTCATGTAAAGAAGGATGAGTAGTTTAGATTAGGTTTAAATTTAGTGTGTTCAAATTCCTACGAAGTATGGTGACGAAAACTATGTTTGTCTAGTATGTCTAAATTCTGCAGTCGTGCGGTCCGCAGTACCGCAAAATCATTTTACAGTAATTCGTAAACAAAATTTACGGTACCGCGGTTTACATGATCTACTAGAGATATGCCCTTAGATTTACAGTCGGATATAGCAAATATGACCCCTTAAACGCCCGCGGACGCGCCTGGTTCAGTGACCGAACGTGTCTGTTTTAAACCCCTATTTATCCTTCTGCGCAGCCACACTTCTTATTTTTCTTCTCATATACCCGGTCACTTGTACGTGATTGGTGGAGATGAAGAAAGAGAAATAAATAAATAAATAAATAAATAAATAAATAAAGAGAAAAGGTGGTCCAAGATGGGACCACGTCCTATGTGGCGAAATGCCCGGGCGCGCTCGTGCGCGTCCGCAGGCCCTCATATCCTCCTCATATTTGAGATGGATATGATGGTTCGCGGACAGCTCGAGCATATATAAAAATAATACGAGAGATGTGGTTGAGTCATATTTTTTTTGTTCGGTCAATAACCAGACACACCCGCAGACGTATAAGGGATGATTTGAGTAGTCCGGCTGTAGACGCTCTTACATCCTTCAGAATATCCGAATCTTGCGCCCGGCATCGGACGTACTCCCTCCGTTCGAAATTACTTGTCTCGAATATGGATGTATATAGAACTAAAATACGTCTAGATAAATTCATTTCTGTGACAAGTAATTTCGAATGGAGAGAGTAGTTTCCTTGCAAAAGAGGAGATTGATTTAGAAGAGTACTGTGTGCACTCTGCATTAATTAAGGTCGGTGCAAACAATGTTGGAAGTCGTGATGGGAACGAACTGCGTAGAAAATCCTGGATAACTCAGCAGTGATGCAACGAATTGTGAGTGTCAGCAGTGACCAGCGTTTGCTCTACTTGTCAACGATTGCTGATTGTGACTGAGCAACCGGACAATAGAAGCTAGCTCAGAGTCAAATATCCACCAAAATATACAAGGACACACACGTAGTGCAGTTGACAATGAAGCAAAAAACTCTTCCAAAAACACACTTGCAGAAAGTAAAGAAGAAATCACAATCACATGTTGACGTGTGGAGTAGTAGCACGTCTAGCGCACCGCGACAAGTCTTGGTTCTCTCTGAATAAATTGGCAACGCTTTCCCCTAAAAAAAGACAAGTTTTGGTTCTCTCGTAACTGGAGGCGAACTTCGTTAATAATCTTTTTCATGAGCAGAGCTGCTATGTGTTCCGCATCATAGGCGGTAGGCGCTAACCCAAGTACTATGATTGATTCTTCTTATTTCTATCAGCGCCTAGAAAAAGGGGCAAAGTGGACCACGAAGATGCCTTTAACAGAGCATGTCACCAAAAAGCACATACCAATTATATGTAACTGAAAAAAAGTGACGAAAACGTAGCACAAACAGATCAGCTAGATGTTGTGAAAATAATATAGCACGAGTATATTTGTCTACCCTCTAATTCCTCCATCAAGTTCATGGTGCAGCTCACAATGCTGTATATGAAGCTAGAGGGTAAGGACATATTTATACTCATATTCCTGAATGTTCAAATCTGTATCCAGATAGAATTCAATTAGAATCTTAATCGAATTAACCAACCACGATCATAACTGATTATTTTCCAAGTCAAATTCCTTTTATCCCTAAGCACATATATGTGAGATATATGCCACATTTAAATAGTATGGTCCTATTTAGACGTGTAGACTTATCAATCTACATAGAGCTGAACCTGTAAATAACTTACTCGCAAAAAAAAACGGTAAATAGCCTAGTCAATTCCAAACCTATATTGTGCCCAGACAAATAATTACAGTGTACATATACACACTATATTCCAGTATAGTTTGTACCCAGCTCCTTGAGTATATTCCCTCAAGTTCAATTGCAAATATTTGTACCAATCATTCATACATCAATTTCTTATGATTTCATTCATCAACCAAATAAATGTAGTATATAATGTTTTGGAAGACACCAAAAATTCCTACATCTCCCTATCTGAAAAACATTCAGTCAAAAATCCTAAGGCCCATGTTCCTGACATGTTTGCAAAACAATTTCTAACTAAGAGGTTTAGTCAGTTGATCTGCCAACATATCAGTACAAGGCAAAAACTCAAGCCGAACAGTTTTTAGCCTATTTATTACGGAAAAACTCTGTTTTTTGCCACTCTAATTTTTGCCAATTTTGCTTATGCCACTCTAAAATTCAACATCTCATTTTTGCCACTTCTTGTTTTTGACAATGTATTACAAATACCATTCTGTCAGGTCAAGGCATGTTTTGACCAAACGAAGCAGGGCAAAGACAATATTGCCCTAGGTTTTTTGTTTTGCTTTTGCCACTCCAGTTTTCATTGAAATTTTACTAATACCTGACAAACACAGCAGATGGGTTGATTCCACTGAGTTCATCTGCTAATAAGAAAAAGAGAAAAAATCACCATAGGTCACAAAACTTGAGCTGGCTGACACTTAAGTACCACTACTTCAAAATACCCGAAATACAGTCCATCTACTTGCGCAGGGGGTTCACTTTGGTCCGTATATACGATTGGAGCTACGTATTTGCTGACTTGGCCGAGTCAGCCGTTGCCAGCTGTGCTTTAACTGCCACTTGTGCAGCACCTGTCGTGGGGGGGTGTTAATACTAGAAGGCTGGAGGGTTTTTTTGCAAATGCGCGCACCTGGTCGGACCGCACCCCACCTGGTCATTAAACGGCCCGCACCTGGTCGGACCGCACCGTGTCGCTCCTTTCTCCTCCCTCCCGCAACCTCTCTGCTCCCGCACCCTCTCTGCTCATCGTCGCTGCTGAGGTCGGACGTCGTTGGCGTCGAGGACGGCTCCATGAGCACGTCGTTGGACACTGAGCCGCCGCCGTCCGCGCCGTTCGGGAGGGGCCTGCGCGACGTGCCTCTTGCTCCTTCACGTCGCCGTGATGATGCCTCACCGCCCCTGTACGGTACGTCACCGTCGCCAGCAGCTCCTTTGCTCGATCTGTGCAATTTAGCTCCCGTAAAGAGTTCTTGACCGCATCAATTGCGCGTAGGAGCTAGGGTTTGGCCGTTCATTCTACTCTCTGACGGATTGGGTGTGGGGTGGTAGGGTTTTAACAGTTTGTGAAGATCTTTCTGACAGGCCAAAAATAGGGCTGCTTCATGGGGGGTTTGCAGGAGGAGCTAGGGTTTGGCCATGTTTGTAGAGATCTGGAGTGGTTATGGTTCTTTCTCCCCCCAATTTTTCATCGGTCCAGGGGTCTAGGGTTTAAGCAGTAAAGTTTGCTCTTAGTGTCAGAGTGTTAATTGGACCAAATTTTTTTGTAATTTGCAATTACATTGTGTCAGATTGACCAAAGATGGTTGCTTTTCGACCTTTAAGATCATACATTTGTTAATTGGAGCCATGAATCTCTGTTTTTCTTTCTGAAAAAGTAAAAAAGTCTGAATCTTTGAACTGTAGTCTAAAATGTCTGAATCTCTCTGTAGTCTGAAATGTCTGAACTTTTTCAACTTGATTGTTTTGCAGGTCACTTAAGCAACCACTTCTCTGTTGAGGTCATACATGGTGGCTACATTCTGTGTGCTGGCAAGCATAGGGGTTATCACAAAGGTCACTTCATTTGGTATGATTACTGTGACATAGATAATTGGACACCTAATGTTGTTGCCAGTCTAGTGGAGGAAATTGGATATGAGTTTGAGGGCAGGATCAGGGCTTATTGGTGTGTTCCTGGATTGACAGTGTATAAGAATGGATTAAGAGAGATCAAGATAGGGGACAACACTATGACAGAAAACATGAAGGATTGTGTTCTAAATGGCAACCACTTCCAACAGATATTTCTTGATCATGATGAGAGCATGAGATCATATATTTCTGTTGTTCAAGTCCACTCTGATGATGAGGATCCACCAATTGTCAGGTTCAGTGGCATTAGGCCAAAGAAGGAGAATGCCCACCAGCAGCAAGCAGAGCAGACACAACAGTTGCAAGAGGAGCAGGATCAGCTCACTCTAGTGGAACATGAGATGGCTCAGCATGATCAAGAGCATGATTCTGATCAAGAGCATGAGCAAGATGAAGCAGAGTCAGAAAGTGGAGCAGAGTCAGAAGAAGATGATTTCATACCAAGTCCACCCCAGCCTGGAACTACTTACCTTTCATCTCAGTTTGGGTTTAGGGCAAGGAAATCATGTAGGTTTTTGAACATGGATGCAGCAGACACAGTAGTGCAGGATTCAGATGAAGATTATATTCCACAAATTGTTGATTCAGACATTAATCTGCAGGATGATGATGACTTGTTTGACAAACATGTTGATTGTGAGAAGGGCAAAGGACCAGCAGTCCAAGAAGAAGTTGATGATCCTACTGAAGTTGTGGATATTTGTCTGCCATCCTCTGATGAAGATAAGGTGAAGCTGAATTTCAAAAGTTTTAGAGAGGAAGACCTGACTAAACCACAGTTTCAAGTTGGCCAGACCTTTGGATCTGTTGAGTTCCTTAGGAAAGCTATCAAAGAGTACAGCTGTCAGGAGAGAGTTGACATTAGGTGCCCTAGAAATGATAGGAAAAGACTGAATGCCATTTGTGAAGATGGGTGCCCCTGGACCTTGTCTGCATCATTTGATGGGAGAATCAACTGCTTCATGATCAAGAAATACAACCGAAGCATACATGCATAAAGAAATGGTGTGTTAAGTCATTCACTGCTCCTTTTATGGCTGGAAAATATCTTGATTCTTTCAGAGCAGATAAAAACATGAACATGAAATTTTTTGCAAGGGTGGTTCAGAAAGATTGGAACATGACAGCAACAAGAAGCAAGCTTAGAAGGGCTAAGAGGTTAGTGAAGAAAGTTATTGAAGGAGATGAGTTGGGGCAGTACAACAACATGTGGGATTATGCACAAGAATTCAGAAGATCAAACCCAGGGAGTTCTTTCTATGTGGGTGTCAGTAATGGCATATTTGCAAGTTGTTATTTCTCTCTGGATGCCTGCAAAAGGGGTTTCATGCAATCTTGTAGGCCTGTCATTTGTTTGGATGGATGCCACCTGAAGACAAGTATGGAGGTGTTATGATGTGTGTTGTTGGCATGGATCCTAATGACTGCATTTACCCTCTAGCTTTTGCAGTTGTTGAGGTAGAGAACACTGACACATGGAAATGGTTTCTGTCAAATCTGAAGAGTGACTTGGGAATTGTAAACACAGACCCATGGACTATAATGTCAGGCAAGCAAAAGGGCCTGATCAAGGGAGTGAGTCAGCACTTTCCTGATGCATAGCATAGACACTGTGTTAGGCATATATGGCAGAATTTTCAACAAACACACAAAGGAGATGTTCTTAAAAACCAGCTATGGAAGTGTGCAAGGAGCACAACACCAGAACTGTGGGCTGCAGGCATGGAGGAAATGAAGGTGATAAGCCTAGAAGCATACAAGTGGCTTGAGCAGCTACCACCCAACACTTGGGTTAGGGGCTTCCAAAGAGAATTGGTCAAGTGTGATATCCTTCTGAACAACAACTGTGAGGTTTTCAACAAATATATTCTTGAGGCTAGGGAGATGCATCTCAGATCAATGATTGACAAGATCAAAACACAACTCATGGTCAGGTTCTACAAAAGAGGCAGAGACCTGGCCTGGCTCAATATGCCCAAAAATTAGGAAAAAAATTGAGAAGAATATAGAGCTGTCAGCTACATGCATGGTTTCAGGGGCTGGTGATGGCATCTTTCAGGTTGACAACAGGAACAAGACATACATTATTGACCTGAAGGAAGAAAGCTGTACATGCAAAAGGTGGGATCTTAGTGGAATTCCATGTCACCATACAATTGCATGCTGCAGACATGAGAGGATTGATCCTGAGAGTTTGGTGCACTCCTGTTACAATATAGAAGCATTCAAGCTAGCATACAAACTCATTATCAAGCCTTGCAGAATAGGAGTGAGTGGCAGAAGATGAATGACTGTGAAATCAAGCCACCTGTCTTTGAAAAAAAAGTAGGTAGGCCTTCAAACAAAAGTAGGAGAAGCAGCCTTATGAGATTGCAAAGAAAGATGGAACCAAGGTGATGAGCAGACATGAAATCACAATAACATGTTCATACTGCCATGAAACAGGCCACAACATCAAAGGATGTAATCTCAAAAAGGCTGGCATTTTGCCAAATCTAGAAGAGAGAACAACAAGAAGGGGTCCAAGGGCCATTCTTGATGATGTGTCAGATGATGAAATTGTTTTGGCACAACAAGATGATGGCCAAGGTACACAGGAGGAGGTTCAGGTCACACAAGAGGATGGTCAACTTACACAGGAGGAGATCCATGTTGATGGCCAAGTTACACATGAGGAGGCCCATGTTGATGGCCATGATACACATGAGGAGGTCATTTTCACACAAGATGATGAGGTCATTGTCACACAAGATGATGGAGCAGATGCACCAGTTGTTTTTCAGGCAAATTCTCCACTTTTGTCCCTTAATTTTGACCTCTTTTGTCCAGTCATTTTTGTTGTACTGATGTTTTCATGTGATGTTTGTTTTGTACAGGTGCAGGACTTTGGATTTACAATGCTTTATAGGATGCAACAATCCAGACCTGTTCCTAGAGAAGAACCTGAAATCATTTTGCCAGATTCCTCATTCATCTCAAATGCAGCCAGTTCTCACACTGCAGCACAGACAACAACAACTACAAATGAAGGCAACCTGACCATGAAGTTGATGAAGATGAAGAGAGACAAAGAAAGACAGATGGCAGCCAGGAGAGATGCAGCACTTGAGGCCATGAATGAGATGGCAGAGAAGAAAGCAGAGGAGGCAGAAGCAAAAAGGCAAGAAATTGCAAGGAGGAAAGCAGAGTCTTCACAAAGAAGAAGAGCAGCACAAGAGAAGAAAGCATTGGAATCTGCAGCAAGGAAGGAAGCTGCAGCAGCAAGAAAAGCTGCATTGCAAGAAGAGAAGGAGGCCAGAGCCCTTGAAGCAATGGCAGCTAAAGCAGAGGCAGCACTGAAGAGAAAAGAAGATCAAGAAGCAAAGAGAGCTATGGCAGCACTGAAGAGAAAAGAAGATCAAGAAGCAAAGAAGATACAACAAGAGGCCAAGAGATTAAGAGTTGAGCAGAGGAAGCAGGCAGGACCAAGTGGACATGTGCCCAAGAAGTCGAAGAGAGTGAACATGTCTGATGAGTTTAGATGATTCAGTGTTTTTGCACTTGTAATTTTTTGGCAAAAAACTTAAATGAGACTCTTTGAAACTATTGGAGTTGGGATGATTCAGTGCTTTTGCACTTGTAATATTTTGGCAAAAACTACAATGAGACTCTTTGAACTGTTGGAAATGTGAAGATTCAGTGGCTTCATACTGCCATTCAAAATGAAAACTGTTGGAGTTCAAAATGAAAAGAAATCCCAAATGAAAACTGTTGGAGTTCAGTGGCTTTATTATTCAGTTGGAGTTCATTGATTTATTCACTGTTGGAGTATAGATAATTAACTTCATAAAATTTAAAAATTAATACAAAAAAGGTTGGCCTGGGTGTCGAACCTAGGACCTGTGGTGTGCTAAACAGGGTGCAATGCCAGTGTGATAGGAACGGTGCTTTGCTCAAGTGTTACTTGACAATCTACTTATTATATTTCCACTCCCCTCCAACCTACTTAACTGAATTTTTACAGTTCACTGAATTCAAAGTTATCTGAATTTTTACAGTTGACCGAATGTAGTTTGCAAAGATATCTAAATTTAGTTTGAAAAGCTAACATATTTTTTACAGTTGTCTGAATTTAGTTTGAAAAGCTAACTGATTTGATTATAGTTAACTGAATCTTAACAGTTGTCTGTATTTAGTTAAGACATAATTCAGTTAAGACATAATTCAGTTAAGACAGAATTCAGTTAAGACAAAGATTCAGACAAAAATTCAGTTAAGATTCAAAACCTTAGCAGCTACTTCTTTTGGAATTATTGCCTTATATAGCAACAAGAGAATTCTGGATTGTTGCCTTATATAGCAACAATACTGCATCAACACCATTACATACCAACAAAACACTTTGGGATTACTGCCAATTTTGCATCAACACAGTTCAGCACATATATAGCATCACATCCAGTTCAACACTTATATAGCATCAACAACCAGTTCAACAGAGTTCAACAGACAGAAATTACAAATAACTTATGTGCTTAATATACAAGCACACCTAACAAACTAATATTTTATAACTTATATGCTAAAAATCTATATATTTCAGCATACCTAACTACTGCAACTGCATCTTCTTCATGCCTTCTACTGCAACTGCATCATCTTCAGTTCTTCAACTTTTGGAGGCGCTTCGAGCGGTGAACCTTCATGTCAGCTGCCACCTTCCTCTTCTTCTTCCTCTCTGGCTGTGCTGCGACGTCCTGTGCTTGCAGGGCCAAGACCACCTCCACCTCCTGCTTGACGATGTCAGGAACATTGGGAAGCAGCTCGATGTCAATGGGGTGGTGCTTATCACCCTCCCTGGCGACCGGCGCCACCATGTGGACCTCCGGCTCGGGGACGATGGGCGCCGCCACATCGACCTCCGGCTCGTCGTCAGAGAGCACAATCACCTCCGGCTCCTCCCAGCCAGCCGACCAGGACGAGTCGGCGGCGTAACCAGAGTAGTCGTCGGAGCCGGAGTCGTACTCTGAGTCGGATGAGATGTACTCGGAGACATCGTCGCGCCCGAGGTAGTCGGGCTGGTAGTGGTCCCAGTAGGCAGTGTTGACAGGTGCGGGGACGGCCAGGTCGACGTTGTGGCGGACGCGCACTGGATCCGGCTGCCGCGGCGCAGTGGCGGACCGGTACATCCACCACCGGGCTCATTGCCCCGGGTCGTCGGAGCGCGTCTCCTGCATCGCGAAGCGGAGGACGAGTGCATAGTGGATACCGTCATGGTCGGGGCAGGCGCGGTCCAGCTCGTCGTCGGTCATGACCTTCAAGAGGCCACGCGCATGGTGACGCAGCGTCGAACAGCTGGGGAACCACTTCCCGATCTTCGTCAGGTCCACGCGCATGGCCTTGTCATCGCCTGCGAGGTCATCGATGACCCTCTTCTAGGCAGGGCAGTTCTCCATGTCCGCGACGGCAGTGTGGTGGTCGGCGGCGAGGGTTTTCTTGCGTGGGGGTTTGGTGCGGGGTAACCGAGGCGACACGGTGGACTAAGTGGAGAGTGGAGAGTGGAGTGGTGGGTGGGTGGGAGCCATTGGGCCACTAGCAACTGCTAAATAGCTACGTTAGTACCTGCCCTTGATCAAAGCACTACTACTTACCACACTGGCATTGCCACCAATGTTCAATACCACAGGTCCTAGGTTCGAGACCTAGGCAAAACTCTTTTTGTGTAATTTTTTTCTTTAAGAAAAATTTGGTACAGGCATACAAATTCAGTAATATAAAACAGCTATTGCAGACATATAAATTCAGACAAATTCAGTCATATAAAATAGCAACTGCAGGCATATAAATTCAGGCAAATTCAGTCATATAAGACAGAGACAGTTAACTTCATTTTCTTATCTGAACCAACTTCAGTTTCTTATCTTAACCCACTTCAACTTCAATATCTTATCTTAACACAATTTAGTTGACACAAATCCAGGAGGAAAGATACAAAGTGTTTTTTTACAATGACTCAGATTCAATCAAATTCATTCAGCATGCCCTTTAGCTTCCTTATTTTCTCCTTGGTGGCCTCTGTCTGTTTGAATAGGTCACCAATCATGTACTCAAGCTTCCTTTTCTCATGCTTCAAGTCATCCCTCTCTTGCACTGCTTGGTCCCTCTCTTTCTCTGCTTTAACCCTGAATACCTGATGAATGTTGGTTACTGACTTGTCTACAATCTTCTTCTTCTCAAGTTCTTCCTTTAGATCAGTCAGAGTAAGTTGTGTGCTGCCTAGTTGGCTCATTGCCTGCTCCTTCTCAGCCACCATCTTAGCAAAATCAAGCTTGAAATGCCTCAACTCATTCTCCATCTTCTTCTTCTCTTCAAGAACCTTCAAATTTTCTTCAGCACTCACAACATTCTGTCCGAGCCTCTGTTTTTTCTCCTCTTCATACATGGTCCATATAGTAGCTAGGCTCATCTTCAGAGCATCAGGCCACTCAGGGTCAACCCACTCAACATATCTGCATTTGGGTACTTTCTAACAATTTAGAACATACAAAAAAGAGATTCAGTTAACTGCCAGTATTCAGTACTGTGCCTGATGATGGAACTTAAGACATACTACAAAGAGAAAAATGTTTAATAGTGCCAAATGCAAAAAATTACTAACCTTTTGTGCATAAGCTAGAAACCTTCTGCCAGTATCAATAGATTCGAATGCCACATTCTTCTCACACAAAGATCCATGCCCACATCTAAAGCTAGGCAGATCTATAGCCAAGCCACTCCATTCCTCATAGGATATTGTGGCAGGTGGCTAAACAAAAGAGAGACATTTGGAATCAATTGAGAGAGAAACCCTAGCTGAGAAACCCTAGACTGGATTTGTGTGAGATTGAGGAGCACACTAACCTTGCTGGTCACTGAGTCATCTTCAGAAGAAGTGGGAAGATCATCCCAGGACACCATGGTTGCTGCTAGCTGAAGATGAGAAGGGGATCTGTTGGTGCTATTGGATAGAGGAGAGAAGGGATATGGTGGTGCACAAAATTGAAGATGAAAGATGAGGAAGAAGGGGGTCTGGTGGTGGTGGTGGTGGTGGTCGACTGGTGGACCAAAGCTACATGTAGAGTGCAAGTTGCTGGGTGGGTGTTTGCAGCAGGTGCAAGTACATGCTTGCTTTTGAGCTCAGTTGTGCTGAGATTCACTTACTTCATTTAGTACAACAATTAGTTTGCAAAGTTTGCAAAGTTAGTTCAGTACAACAATTAATTTGAAAGCAATGAGGTTAAGTACAATGAGGTTAACTTTGCAAACTAAATTCAGTTAACTATAAAAATTCAGTGAACTGCAAACATTCTGTCAGAATTAGTTTAACTACACTTCTGACATGAAATACATCTGTCAGTTTTTTCAAAGCAATTAGGTCTAGCATTTCAAAGCAAGTTAGGTCAAGCAGGCTTCACTTTACTGACATATTATCCATTACAACAACCATTACAACTAAGCATTACTGAGCAAACAAAAGCAACCATTTTAGTATGCTCAGTTTACACACCTGCACCTACTGAATTAACAACACTTCACTTCTTCATAATTAAGGTGAAACACATCACACAAAGCACTATAACAAAACCAATCATCAGCTTCAACAGCATCAAAATCTCTCTGCCTAACCCTAAAAGCATAGCAATTTGCTGCTTGGTAGCATATTTATTCTCACTGGAGCTGCCATAATTATCTCTTCCAGCCCTGCCTCTCCCAGCCATGACCCTTCTAGCTATGCCTCTGCCTGCCATTGATTCAGTCCTCTTCCTCTCAAGCTCTTCCCTCTTGTCCTCAACAGCACCAATTGCATCTACAGCAGCATCACCAACCAGACGCCTTGTTTCAACCAGATGCTGCACATACTTGAGCTCCTAGTGCCAGAAATCACAAGTGACCTGAATAATCAGTGGAAAAATTAGTTAACCAACTCCAGAAAATTACAGATTTAATGATTCAACTACTGCATTGCTCTAAACTACTGCATTAGTTAACCAGCTGCTCTGCTTCATTACTAAAGTGAGCTGACACGGCATGAATCTACTGAACTGGCACTTACATGGTTGTTCACGCACTTGTAGAAGATCCATCCATCGTGCTCATCGGTGCTAGACCGGTAGAACCTCACCTGCTCACCGCAATCCGGGCACCCGATCAGTGGTACAGCAACAGAGCGGCCACGCAGCACTGAGCGCATGGAGCTGGAAGACGGCATGAAGGAGGAGACAGAGGAGGCGGAGGAGGGCGTCGGCAATGGCTGCGGCGGCGGAAGGCGACGGCGGCGGCGCGGACAGGAGTTGGCTAGGGTTCGGAGGAGAGGAAGCGGAGAGCGAGAGGATAAGGCAGGGTGACCAGGCGGGTTGCGGGAGGGAGGAGACAGGAGCGACCCGGTGTGGTCCGACCAGGTGCGCGCATTTGCAAAAAAACCCTGCAGCCATCTAGTATTAACGCCCCCCCCCCCGACAGGTGCTGCACAAGTGGCGGTCAAAGCACAGCTGGCAACGGCTGACTCGGCCAAGTCAGCAAATACGTAGCTCCAATCATATATACGGACCAAAGTAAACCCCCTGCGCAAGTAGATGGACTGTATTTCGGGTATTTTGAAGTAGTGGTACTTAAGTGTCAGCCGGCTCAAATTTTGTGACCTACAGTGAATTTTTCTATAAGAAAAATAATTGCAAACAGATAAAGCAGCCACGCATCCACATACATCTCCATTTCACCATACTTCCACACACATACATCAGGCGCGCAAGGCACAACACATACATATGCATCTCCGTCTCTCCAATTCAGCAAAATTCCACACGAATCAACGTCAAGCACGCACAAAGTATCATACATATGCATCGCCAATTCACTGTGTGTAGATCAACTGACAAGCAACCTGGAGGGCAGTGGAGCTACCGCGTCGAGGACGGATGGAGGCAGCGCCATGGACGGAGGGGAGTACGTCTCAGCCATGGAAACATGCACCCAGTCGGTGTTGGTGATGAAGCTGAGTCCCAAAGGTGTATAGCCGGCGTTGGTGACGATCGAGGCACGCAGGCCCATGGGGTCCCAGATCCCGGGTGAGCAGGGACTGCGTCCCCGTCCCGGACGAGAGGAGGTAGGGGAGGTGGGTCGTTGCCAGCGCTACAGAACAAGGAGAGCGGTGCGGAGCGAGGAGATAGGCCTTGAAGGCGGGCTCCTCCACGAGGACCGCAGGCGGCGGCCAGGCCTCGCGTGCGACCAGGCTGCAGATGTAGCAGGGGCCGCGCCGGACGGCAGGGGTGGAGCGCCGCACGTCGAGATGGAGGCGGCTGGCTGCGGTGGCGCGCGGGGGCATGGCCAGAGGTGGCAACGCGGCGGCCGGAGTTGGCGGCGGTGACTAGATGCGGGTGTGTGTGGTGCGGTTAGGAGCTAGGATGGCTGGACGGGTATGTGTACAGATTAGGTCTGGGTCACTTCTAAAATGGTCCCACAAGTCAGTAGGGGCAACTTATGTCATTTTTGCAAATACTGACATGTTTTTTCTGGGTCAACTGGGTAGAAGAAATGGTCAACTCACGAAAGTATAACAAAATGGCATTTGTGATACGCTGTTAAAAATTAAGAATGGCAAAAGTGAGATGTCAAATTTTAGAGTAGTATAAGTAAAATTGGCAAAAACTAGAGTGGTAAAAATAAAGTTTTCTCATTTATTACATCTCTAATATAATGGTATTTTCCCTCAACATGTCTACCCCTGCTATGAAACTTGGGATCCCTGGAAAGTTTAATCGCCGCTTGATTATCACAATAAACAGTGACCGGATCTGACGCATTTTCAACTCTCTCTAGAGAAACCAGAAAGTTCCTCAACCAAACTCCATCTTTTATAGCTTCATTCGCAGTAATGTACTCTGCTTCCATAGAATACTGCGCCACAAAAGTTTGTTTCTTGCTCTTCCAAGAGATAGCACATCCAGCCAAAGTAAATAGACAATCTGACGTCGACTTCCTTTCACCAAGGTCTCCCTGTCAGTCAGCATCAGTATATCCATGCAGCTGAAGATTATCACCATTAAAGCAAAGAGAAAAGTCGATCGTTCCTTTTATATATCTCATAGCATATTTTATTTGCTTCCAATGGGCTTCCCCGGGATTTTTGTGAAATCTGCTCAACATCCCAACTGTGTGACACAAATCTGGTCTAGTAAATAGCATTGCATACATAAGAGACCCCAGAGCAGAAGCATAAGGTATATTTTTCATTTCCCTTATTTCCTTAGGAGTTTTAGGACATTGCTCCTCACTAAGTTTAGTTCCTTTTATCATTGGTACATTTGCAGATTTGCAATCTTCCATAGAAAATCGTTTCAAAACAGTTTTGAGATAAGCTTGTTGGGACAGCCCCAAAACTTCTCTTTTCCGATCCCTATGTATTTCCACCCCCAAAACATAAGAGGTTCCCCCCAAATCTTTCATATCAAAAGTGGATGATAACCAAGATTTCACTTCCATTGAGGTTCCCTCATGGTTTGAAGCAATTAAAATGTCATCGACATACAAAGATAATAATGCAAAGTTTCCTCCCACTATTTTGAAATAAATACAATGGTCTCCTTCCATCATAGAGAAACCATATGATGTGATTGCAGGATCAAATAAGGTATTCCATTGCCTAGAAGCCTGCCTCAAACCATAGATTTACCTTTTTAACTTACATACTTTATTCTGATTCCCTTTTTCGACAAAACCATCTGGTTGTGTCATATAGATTTCCTCTTTTGAATAATCATTTAGAAACGCAGACTTGACATCCATTTGATGGAGATCAAGATCAAAATAAGCAGTTAAGGCACATAAGATGCGGATAGAAGTGAATTTTGCAACAGGAGAAAATGTTTCCACAAAGTCTACTCCTTCCTTTTGTGTATATCCCTTAGCAACTAATCGAGCTTTATATTTTTTCCACACCTCCTGAAGCATTGAATTTCCTTTTGAATATCCATTTAGATCATATGGCCTGGCGGTTTAGGGGTAAATCAATAAGTTCCCAAACACCATTTCTTTCCATGGAGTTTAGTTCTTTCCGCATAGCTTCCAACCATAGTCCATATTCCTCACAATCAATGGCATGTTTGTAAGTTTTAGGTTCTTCCTCTAAAGACACTTTAGAGTGCACTTCCCCTAAAACACAAAGTAATCATCTAGATAGGATGGTGTTTGTGTGTTCCTCCCACTTCTTCTAGGCATACTAGTTGAAGGAGTTTCTTCCATATTTATGTCAGGGATTTGGCTTGAAAGATTACCATTAGAGTCACTTACTATTTCCTCGGATTCTTCATCTATCAATTCCACTCTAGCCCTCTTAGCACGACGAGGAGTGTCCTGATCTAAAAACATAGCATCTTTGCTTTCCAATAATTTCTTATTGTTGGGATCATAAAATCTATAACCATTGGAACTAGTAGAATATCCAATAAAAATTCCTAGAGTGGTCTTAGGTTGCAGTTTGGTTCTGTTCTGGCTAGGGATTTTAATTTGAGCATTGCAACCCCAAACAACCATGTGCCTTAGCGTTGGTTTCCTCCCTTTCTAAATCTCATAGGGAGTGACCTTTACTGATTTTGAGGGTGAGTGATTTAATAAATAAACTGCAGTATGCAGTGCTCCCCCACCCAAAAAAACTTAAAGGTAAATCTGAGTAAGCCATCATGGATCGAACCAGATCCATAAACGTCCTATTTCTTCTTTCCACTACACCATTTTGTTGGGGGTATAGGGTAATGTGTAGTGGTGTACTATCCCATGTTCTTTACAGAATTCATCCAAAATTCCGGATGTGTACTCTCCTCCTCTGTCGGTCCTAAGGACTTTAATTTTCCCATTTAATTGGTTTTCCACTTCAACCTTGAAAGTTTTGAACATGTCAAAACCCTCAGACTTGTATTTAAGGAGGTAGACATAACCGTATCGGGAAAAGTCATCAATGAATGTGATAAAATACACCTTCTGTCCTATCATGGGTGTTTTCATTTCCCCACAAATATCTAAATGAATTATGGCTAAGGGCTCTCTAGATCTTTCGGCTTTAGGAAAGGGAGCTCTAGTCATTTTTTCCATGATGCGGGCTTCACAAATTCCATAATCTTCTCATTTAAAATTCAGAATTCCAGAACTAATCAATCTTTTAATCCTATTCTTTGATATATGTCCTAGCCTCAAATGCCATAGGTAGGATTCGGAACAATTGTCATTTCTGGCTATATTCCTTATAGTGGAGTGGTTTTCAGCAACTAAAATGTCCATAGCATCAATATCGGAAATATCTTCAATATAATAGAGGCCTTCTACACAGTTCCCTGATTGTATTAATTTTCCTTTTAGCAATATTTTAGCCTTCCCATTGCCAAAGTTAACATCAAAGCCTGCAGATTCTAGTCTAGATACCGATATGAGATTTTTCCTCATATCAGGAGCAAATACAGTATTCTTAAGGAGTAATATTCCTCCACTTGGGAGTTTTAGATTATAGTCCTCAATTCCTACTATATCTGCCTTTGATGTTGTTCCTAGATAAATATATCTAGTTCCCTTTTGGATTGGTTTAAATGAACAGAAAGAATTCCTATCTCTTGTAATGTGTGAGGTGGAGCCAGAATCAACCACCCAACTATTTGACAAGGAAGTTGTAAATAGAGATTCTGAAAATACAAAACATGTCACATACCATCAGGTGACGAATTTCCCCTTCTATTATCCTGACGTTTGGACTAGTTGTTGTTATACTTCTTATCATCCGGCTTCCTCTTCTTAGTGCACTCAGATCTGAAGTGTCCTTGTTCACCACAATTATGGCAGTTAAATTTCCTCTTGTCAACCTTCTGATTTGAGTTTCTTCCATTGTAATCATTCCTATCATGCTTATGATTTATTTTATCCCTCAAATATGTCCCAAATTTCCTCTTTTGCCAGTTCCTCTTACTTGAAGACTTGTCCTCACCAAGGTGTAGTTCATCATGTTGAGACCTTCTTTCTTTCCCTTGTGTGGACTTCTTGTCTTCTTCCATGAGTAGATGATGCCTTAGCGTCCTCATGTTTAGCACACGCTCAATATGAAAAAAGGATATTTTAAATTGTTACCAAGAGTTTGGCAAAGAGTTAAGAGCAACCATAACTTGAACTTCTTTAGGGAAAGGGTACCCAACATTCTTTAGTTCCTCTACTAGCACACATAATTTATTCAGATGTGCACTAACAGTAGTGATTTCTGTCATCTTCGCAGTCAAAAACTGATTCACCAAGCTAAGAACTTTGATAAGTGAAACTTCCCCAAAGTCCTTTTCCAATCTCCTCATTATTTTGCGAGATGATTCCTCTGGTTCATATTCTCCGGCTAGAGAATCAGACATGGATGCAAGCATAAACACTCTAGCCTTTTTGTTGTACTTAGTCCATTGAGTAATTTCCTCACGGTAGTTTTCCTTTTCCTCATCTTCAGCCTCCTCTGACGGTCGGGTAGGCTTAGATTGAGATATGATAAAATCAATGTTCTCAGCGGTGAGGAGAAACATGTATTTTCTCTTCCAAACGGTAAAATTCGATCCATCCAATTTACAAGATCTAAGTAATTCAGCAAACACACTGTTGGAAGCCATTGGGAAGGATGATTACCGTAGCAAAATTCCAGAAATCAATCTGTAGCAGCAAGCAGGAACAAGTAAGGCCGTGACTTGCAGATTCAGAGTACCCAACAACAACTCGTGTGGCTTGGTGACTTCTCTAGGAAGAGGACATGGAGCAACGACGATTCCAGCAGGTCGGAGGTCCCGGCTGGTTGACGGTGACCTGGCGGTTATAGAGGAGACGGCGGTCGCGGCGAGGACAGCAAGGCGGTGACCGCGGCTAGGATGACAAGGTGGAGTCCGGTGGAGGCAGCAAGGCGGGCTTGCGGTGGAGGCGGCGAGATCGAGCAAGCGGTGGAGGCTAGAATGATTTTTGTGGCTTGGTTCCGGCTATGGCATGAGTACGAGTACGCAACGGAAGTTCGTTCCCACGAAATTAACAAGAGTTTGACGTCCTTTTTCCTATCTCTAAAAAGGAGACTTTGTTTCGGCCGTCAAAACTCTAAGCGATCTGCTCTGATACCAATGTTGCGAAAATAACATAGCACGAGTATATTTGTCTACCCTCTAATTCTTTCGCCAAGTCCGTGGTGTAGCTCACAATGTGTATATGAGGCTAGAGGGTAGGGACATATTTATACTCATATTCCTGAATGTTCAAATTTGTATCCAGATTGAATTCAGTTAGACTCCTAATCGAATTAACCAACCATGATTATAACCGATTATTTTCCAAGTCAAATTTCTTTTATCCCTAAGCACATATATGTGAGATATATGACATGTTTAAATAGTATGGTCCTATTTAAACATGTAGACTTATCAATCTACAGAGTTGAACCTGTAAATAGCCTAGCCAATTCCAAACCTATACTGTGCCCAGACAAATAATTCCAGTGTACATATACACACTGTATTCCAGTATAGTTTGTACCCAGCTCCTTGAGTATATTTCCTCAAGTTCAATTGCAAATATTTGTACCAATCATTCATACACCAATTCTGTATGATTTCATTCATCAACCAAATAAATGTAGTATATAATTTTTTGGAAGACACCAAAAGTTCCTACATTAGAGTGATAAACGCTTCAGAGTTGAACTTGGTCATTGGCGCAGGCAAGGACATCCTACACTCAGGCTCAGAGTGATGATGCTTCACTTGCGAAAGTCATCTTCTCCTCGCGACCTTAAATGAGCTCGCAATGAACATTAAAATCCAAAAAACAGAAAACAAATTTAAAACATCCTGAATTTTTTTGTTGAACTTCGACAAATGTTTGGAGTGTTTGCAAAGTTCCATCATTGAATGACATTCGTGCAAGGTGGAAAAAATGACAAAATAGCACTTTTGGAGCATCGAATTTTTTCCACGGTTCCACGAATGTCATTCCATGATGGATTTTTGTGAGCAATCAAAACATTTGTCAAAGTTCCCACAAAGAAATCGGAACTTTTGGAGTTCAATTGTTTTGGATTCACTGTTCACCCGAGCTCAGAAACACGCATTCATTTACTTTTATCTATTCTCCTAAATTACTGCTTTTCAAACTTTAAAACTTATTCCCACATCTCACCTCCTAATGACGCGCGAAACTTTTTAGCATGATTAATACACATAGCCATCCAAACACTTTGGCACGACTTAAATTTGTGTTGGCAGCCCATTGGACATGGCAAAGAGCAAAGATGCCAAACAGTACGTGTATTAGACATGCTAAATCGTTTGGTGTCACTATGTGTATTAATCGTGCCAAACGATTTGGTGTGACTTTATGGGGAAGATTTTATAATAAATTTTGCAAGGGTTAGTGATGTTAAATTTGAGAAAAGGGCCATTAAGTAAAAATGGTACGATTCATTTATAATAGTTTGAGTTTTTGCAAGTGATAAGTCATGATTTTTTTGGTAGAAAAAACTTGCATTACTCAATCATAAGGATTACAATCAGTGATGCATCCGTACTCAACATCTTCAAGATCAGAGCTTAACCAAACAGCTATACGACCACTATGTCTAGCATAGTTCGCTAAGAAATGACTAATAGCGTGCATGGTGTACTGGTTGGCTCGTGTACAAGTCACGTGTACATACCAAAAAACACCGTATTTGCAAGTAAACTCAAGTCTAGTCACCGAAACCATGTATTTTGCAAGATATAGCATCAAAGTGGTCATCGAGCACATGTTCTAGCACCGCTAGTGTATTTATCTCTAAAAATAAAGCTTGAGCAATATTGATCTACATACTACCAATGAGAAAACAAATTAGTCACCTACATTCCTATACATACAAGACATGAAGAAAACAATTGATTAATTTGAGCAAACAGTCACCTTGGCCCCGTCATTTGCGCCACTTGGGTTCAAACATTTGACATGTGTTCACTAGTATTGCGTGCATCGAAGAACTTCTTGATCCGCTTCCAGGAAGTGTTCATTGGTCGCTCTCTACCCACGGCTAGATCAAAACTAATTTTTGGCCATGCCAAACACATCAACTTGTCTTGTTTCACTTGGTACTTCGCTGCTATTCCCTTCTGAGTTGCATTATAAAAACCCTACTCATCCATGTAAAAATGTGTCTCCTCCCATTGTTCTTTATATTCTTAAGAGACAAAATCTTGAGATGCAGCATTTATAGTGCAAGAAAGTATCATCGTCGACACTACATGCATCAAAATTTCAATAACATAGGCACACATCACCTCACAATTGCATTCAACAAGAAAAAATTGAGACAAAGATAACAAAAAGAATGAAAATATTTTTTATACCTTTGTGACATTTCGTCGAACATGTTGAAGGCACCAGTGCCCGTGATTATATCACCTTTTTTGGAGTTATTTTACCATGCCATGCCAACAGGCCGTGTGGAGCCCTGGTGGGTCCCATATGACCCCTCTTTGCTTCATAATTTTTTATATATTCTAAAATAATTTCTCAAAAAACCATGTTGCATTTTGAGCTCTAGAGAATTGCTTTTTCTTCTGTTGCATTTTAGGTGCAGATTTCCAGATGTCAAGCAATCCCCCTCTCTTCGTATTCCTTGCATTTTAAGAGAAAAAAGGCATTATAATTTCACCATAATGTGAGTTGACCCTAACACATAAACTATTTTTTTTACAATATTTCCCCTTCAAACTTTTTCTGTGTTGAATATACACCATTAAAAGCGCCACGCTCAAGCTTGAGACTACGATTTGGGTTGATAAACATGATACGAGCAAGAACTTTCCTTAATTTCAAGATTTGGGGCGGGCGGTAGTTTCGGCCTGCCACTGCTAACTTTGATTTTTTTTAAAGTTTAGGCATGGGTTAGTAAAATATTGTAGTGGCAGGCTTCTTTAGACACTTGCCACGGGTAAGAAGAGAAGCAGTGGCGGGTGTCGTAAAATACCCTCTACTGTTGTTTCTATCTACGGCTTATTATGTGCAACCCTAGGTATGGCTGATGAGAAATAGTGTCCACCACTTCGACGGCTTTAGCAGTGGTCGGCAACTATTTTCCCCCACCACTAGAACTTTTCTAAAATAGTTGTGTCGGGTTTCTGACAAGCCCGCCACTAATTTGAGCTCACCTATAAGCCTTTTTCCAGTGGTGAACCACAATGATCCCTCTTAATAACATGATATCTGTATTAACTCAAGAACGAAAAGGGTAAAACTACGCTTCACTTCGTTGCACATACTTATTGAGGCATTAACGTTTTGGTGAGTATACAATTCACAACACGATGTATTCATGGGGGCTAAACCTATAGATTTACTTAGCAAACATATAGTCACATATAAATATATTGTCCTCAATATTAAAATATAATTAAGGGCATGATTGTGCTCTCAATACTCATCACTAAATAGGTCGGACATGTGATTATAGGCTCCACGGCCTTCACGAGCACCAGCTATACCAGCACCATGACCCCTTCCTTTCCCTTGCCCAAACTACCTTCCACACACATGCTCCACATAGCTTGCGTATCTTTAAAGATCAGGAAAGACGGTGGATGGGCACCATCTCCATGCCATTTGAACATATTACCAAGCATTGCACGCACCGCACCAGTTAGAAAGCCTCTCATACTTAACTATAAAGATCTCCCTTTTAATTCCTAGAGTGATTGAGAGTGCCTTCTTAAGCGATTTTCACACATCGGTCTTAACACATGCACGATAAAAAGATCTCAAGAAATAATAAGATGTTTCTATCATGATAAACTCTCCCACCTTTGATGCCAATGCTTTTGAAAGGGCATGTACCCCTAAGTGTGGTTTTGGTAATTAATGACAATCTCTATGGACTAATGTTTTCATTGAGATATATTTGAAGGGATTGTCCATAGATGATGCATCAAGGATATTAGATGGAATCAACGATAAAGTCCATATATATGGAGATATGTTTACTCTAAGCGTTGGTATTAATTGACAAATTCCTATGGAGCATCAAGTGCATTGAATCCTATATGAAGAAATGTTCCATAGTGATGCATGAAGCATGTTGGATTTATGTGGGAAGAATGCCATCAAAACATTCAAAGCAGTCCTCATGGTATCCCTCTCTGGATACCCCGTGCGCACGGGCCTCCTGACCCCCGTGCGCACGGGGTCGAGTGTCAACTCTCTGGATACCCCATGCGCACGGGGTCCCTGACCCCCGTGCACACGGGGCCTAGGTTTTGGCACTCGAGGTCACATATCCAGTAAGGTTTCAAGTTGGTCTTCATGGATTTATGTTGAAGCCATCAAGATTGATTTTATTGTCTAACCAACTATATTCAAGGTGGAGTCCGTTGGAGGATCTCAAAGATTGACATATGTGGGATTTTAAGGATCAAGAGCTTGAGAGTATAATAAAATAGGAGAATTCAAGTTATGGTTTCAAGACAAGATCATGGTAAGCTCATGTGTTAGGTTTTCGGTTGATCAAGTCTTGAAGCAAGCAACTAGAGTGAAGAATTCATTGTGCCTCTAAAGAGATTATGATGGTGTTTTTAGAGAGCAAATGATGACAAATATGATATTCATAGTGAAACTTGATATGGTCATGAAAGAGTATTTGGTGATCTCTTTCTTGAAGCAATGAAGGGAAATGAAGACTTCATTGTGGCTTTCAAGAAACCAAGATGGGACATGAAGTAAAGATGTTGGTTGACCAAGATGAAGCTCGAAGATTATCTAGATGGTCAACTCTCAAAGCGCAATCTTTGTACCACGCGGGATCAAGTGATTGATGCGTCTCCAACGTATCTATAATTTTTGATTGCTCCATGCTATATTATCTACTGTTTTGGACTATATTGGGCTTTATTTTCCACTTTTATATTATTTTTGGGACTAACCTATTAACCCGAGGCCCAGCCCAGAATTGTTGTTTTTTTTGCCTATTTCAGTGTTTCAAAGAAGCGGAATATCAAACGGAGTCCAAACGGAATAAAATCTTCGAGGACGTGATTTTCTCACCGAACGTGATCGACTTGGACCCTGCTCCAAGGAACAAAAGAGGCAGTCACGAGGGTGGGGGGCGCCCCCTGCCTCATGGGCCCCTCGTTGCTCCTCTGGCATACTTCTTCCTCCTATATATACACACGTACCCCCAAACGATCAGAATAGGAGCCAAAAACCCAATTCCACCACCGCAACTTTCTGTATCCACGAGATCCCATCTTGGGGCCTGTTCCGGAGCTCCGCTAGAAGAGGGCCGTCATCACGGAGGGCTTCTACATCATCATAGCCTCTCCGATGAAGTGTGAGTAGTTTACCTCAGACCTTCGGGTCCATAGTTAGTAGCTAGATGGCTTCTTATCTCTCTTTGAATCTCAATACAAAGTTCTCCCCCTCTCTTGTGGAGATCTATTCGATGTAATCTTGTTTTTGCGGTGTGTTTGTTGAGACCGATGAATTGTGGGTTTATGATCAAGTCTATCTATGAATAATATTTGAATCTTGTCTGAATTATTTTATGTATGATTGGTTATCTTTGCAAGTCTCTTCGAATTATCCGTTTGGTTTGGCCAACTAGATTGGTAGTTCTTGCCATGGGAGAAGTGCTTAGCTTTGGGTTCGATCTTGCGGTGTCCTTACCTAGTGACAGAAGGGGCAGCAAGGCACGTATTGTATCGTTGCCATCGAGGATAACAAGATGGGGTTTATTTCATATTGCATGAATTTATCTCTCTACATCATGTCATCTTGCTTAAGGCGTTACTCTGTTTTTAACTTAATACTCTAGATGCATGTTGGATAGCGGTCGATGAGTGGAGTAATAGTAGTAGATGCAGAATCGTTTCGATCTACTTGTCACGGACGTGATGCCTATATACATGATCATGCCTAGATATTCTCATAACTATGCTCAATTCTGTCAATTGCTCAACAGTAATTTGTTCATCCACCGTAGAATACTTATGCTCTTGAGAGAAGCCACTAGTGAAACCTATGGCCCCCGGGTCTATTCTCATCATATCAATCTCCATCACTTTAATCTTGCTTTGCTTTTTACTTTGCTTTTACGTTTTACTTTGCATCTGTATACCAAAAATACCAAAAATATTATATCTATCAGATCTCACTTTCGTAAGTGACCGTGAAGGGATTGACAACCCCTAATCGCGTTGGTTGCGAGTAGCTATCGCTTTGTGATGGTATCGTCATTAGCGGCAAAGACAATTACATCCTCAGACGAATGAGTCAATTGAATCTGCCTGGCAGCACAATCAAGCTGAGCCTTGTGCTTAGAAAGCCAGTCCATTCCAAGAATAAGATCAATATCCGAGTTACCAAGGACCATTGGAGAAGCCAGAAACTTGAAATCGCCCATCATGATAGAAACATCCGGGACTATTGAAGTAGCCCTCATAGACTTAGCCGGAGAAACCACTCCCATAGGTTTACCCAACATTTGCGAAACGAAGTCATGCTTGGAAACAAATGATCTTGACATGAAACAATGCGATGCACCAGTGTCAAAAAGAACTTTTGCAGGAGTAGAGTTAACTGGAAAGTTACCCATGATGACATCTGACAAGTCCTCTGCCTGAGCTGCATTCAACAAGTTGACCTTGGCGTGCTTGGGGTTATGCTTGACCACTGTGGTACTTGCAGATCTCACAGGAGGAGGAGGAGGAAGACGCCTCTGACTGAAGCATTTGTTGGCATAGTGACCCTTCTGTTGGCACTTGTTGCACGTGACCTCCGAGAGAGGACGGTGATATGGAGCACTTGATCTTGGAGCTTGAGACGAAGTTTTGTTCTGAAAGCCAGGGTTGGGTGGGTGGGAAGATCCACTACCACCTTTGCTCTTCTGCTGATAAGGCTGACGTAACGGAGGAGGAGGCAGCCAATACTTTTGCTGCTTAGCCACTTGAGTTGAGGAAGAAGGAGTTGCATCTCTGACTCGCTTCTTGGAAGCATCGCACTTCAGTTGAGCAGTCTCTTGCTTCATAGCCATATTGTAGAACTCATCGTACTTCTTGGGCTCAAAGAGGACGAGCGCTAGCTGGAGTTCTTCTCTGAGACCACCCCTAAACTGGTATATCATGCTCTTCTCGTCAGGGACGTCCTGCTTGGCGAAACCAGCAAGCTTCTGCAACATGATGTTGTACTGGCAAACAGACATAGTGCCTTGCTTCAGGTTGCGGAATTCCTCACGCTTGCTGTCAACCACACTCTGAGGAATATGATGAGCTTTGAAGTCTTGACGGAATTCATCCCAGGTAATCACACGGCCTCCTTTGGAATCTTTGTACTACTGAAACCATTCTGCAGCTTGGTCTTTGAGTTGGAAGGAGGCGAACTTGACAAAGTCCTCAGGCCTGACGTTACTGCATTCGAAATGCTTGCATATGTCCACGAGCCAATCATCAGCGTCTGTTGCCTCAACACAATTGATGAAGGTCTTTGGCTGGTTAGCAAGGAACTGGTTGAGTGTAGCAAACTGATTCTGATTGTTGCCATGGCCCTGGTTCCCTTGGTTGCGCTCTTGAAGAAGTTGCATGATCAGCTGCGTGTTTGCATTGGTAGCGGCCATCACAGCTTGCCATGCCTCCGAAGGTGGAGGTGGTGGTGGCGGAACAGGATTCGGCGTCGTGCACGTTGGAGGAGCCATCCTAAAGAGGTTGACATCCGTTAGCATCTTGACAGACAAATATTGAAGCTGAATCAAGCGGGTTGAAATTGCAACATAAAGTCTTCACATCCAAACCAAATGAACGAATGCATTCCAATTGAAATGGTCACATATCCATAATTTGAGAAGCCACTTAGAATTGAGGTAGAAGAATAAAACCAACAAGGTACGAACAAGAACGAATACTTGGTGAGGATTACCCAATCCCAAACCAAATATCCGCGGAAGAAGAACTAGAGCTACAAGAATTCCCACCTATGAAACTCCCGAACCTTTTCGGTTATGCAATCGGGTGTTGGGGATACAGGGGAAGCATAATATCTCACCCAAATCTAGCAAATCCTACATCCAGCTGTATCCATCCTTCAACACATAACCGAGAAACCTTCGGAAATCATCTACCTCAACCTTCGAAAAGCATCCGTTATACAAGTTATGGCAATACTCCCGAACTCCCGCCCCAGTACTGGGTGGCGTCGAGGTTATCTCACCAACAACTGCATAAAAGAGATTTTCGATGTCAGCGAAACTCAGGTATTCCAGAATCTCAACGATAAAATTGTGACGACAACACCTCGGAGCTCAACTCCCCGGGACACTTCCACAACCCTGACAAAAGGCACCAAGAACAATGTTCTCGTCAAAAACCATCGGAACGATTCCAAGATACCCGCGTGATCCTAAATTTTTTTAGTGAAATCTGAGAAGAGAAGAGTCAAAACTCTACGTCAGAATGCCTCACCAGAGCGACGAAGGGACTGGGGAGTAAAAAGAATTCCTAACTCTCCGATATATATAATCCTAAATGACTCAAAACATTTTTCTAGACTCAACAACGCTAGCGATTCGATCAAGCAGGGGGCTCCTAAGGTTGGGGAAGGCTCTGATTACCAACTTGTAACGCCCTCGATGCGGCTATATCTCCTACGTGTCGAAGCACGACTTAGAGGCATAACCGCATTGAAAGCAATGTCGCAAGTAAGGTAATCTTCACAACAACCCATGTAAATAAATAAAAGGGGAAAATATACATAGTTGGCTTACACTCGCCACGTCACACAAATACATGAATAACATTACAATCATTCAATACACTCATGGTCCGACTATGGTACCAAAATAAAGATCAACCCCCACATGCGACAAAGTCCCCGATCGCCCCAACTGGGCACCACTACTGATCATCTGGGAAAGACACATAGTAACGGCGGGAGTCTTCATCGAACTCCCACTTGAGCTCAAGCGCATCGTCTGGAACGGTATCATCGGTCCCTACATCTGGTTTTGGAAGTAAACTGTGAGTCACGGGGACTCAGCAATCTCACACCCTCGCGATCAAGACTATTTAAGCTTATAGGTAAGACAAGGTATGATGTGGAGCTGCAGCAAGCGCCTAGCATATATGGTGGCTAACCTATTCGCAAAAGAGAGCGAGAAGAGAAGGCAAAAGCACGGTCGAACCACTATGATCAAGAAGTGATCCTAGAACAACCTACGACAAGCATTACTCCAACACTGTGTTCACTTCCCGGACTCCGCCGAGAAGAGACCATCACGGTAACACACGCGGTTGATTCATTTTAATTAAGTTAAGTTTCAAGTTATCTACAACCGGACATTAACAAATTTCCATCTGCCCATAACCGCGGGCACGACTTTCGAAAGTTCAAATCCCTGCAGGGGAGTCCCAACTTAGCCCATCACAAGCTCTCATGGCCAACGAAGGATATTCCTTCTCCCAAGATAAACCGATCAGACTCGGCATCCCGGTTACAAGACATCCTCGACAATGGTAAAACAAGTCCAGCAAGACCACCCGCTGTGCTGACAAATCCCGATAGGAGCTGCACATATCTCGTTCTCAGGGCACACCGGATAAGCTAAGCGTACGGGAGCCAACGTAACCCAAGTTGCCAAGCGACGGCCCCGCACGGTGCTCTGGGTTGGACCAACACTTAGAGAAGCACTGGCCCGGGGGTTTAAAATAAAGATGACCCTTGAGTCCGCGAAACCCAAGGGAAAAAGGTTAGGAGGCGAATGGTAAAACGAAGGTCGGGCCTTGCCGGAGGAGTTTTATTCAAGGCGAACTGTCAAGGGGTTCCCATTATAACCCAACCGTGTAAGGAACGCAAAATCCGGGAACATAACACCGATATGACGGAAACTAGGGCGGCAAGAGTGGAACAAAACACTAGGCAAAAGGCCGAGCCTTCCACCCTTTACCAAGTATATAGATGCATTAAGATAAACAAGATAATATGGTGATATCCCAACAATAAACAATGTTCCAACAAGGAACGATCTCCAAGCTTCACCTGCAACTAGCAACGCTATAAGAGGGCTGAGCAAAGCGGTAACATAGCCAAACAACGGTTTGCTAGGACATGGTGGGTTAGAGGTTTGACATGGCAATATGGGAGGCATGATAAGCAAGTGGCAGGTCTCGTAGCATAGGCATAGCAAAAGAGCGAGCATCTAGCAAGCAAAGATAGAAGTGATTTCGAGGGTATGGTCATCTTGCCTGCAAAGTTGTCAGAGTTGACTTGATCCTCGTAAGCAAAGTCAACGGGCTCCTCATTCACGAACTCGTCTCCCGGATCTAACAAAACAAGAACAACAAGCAAAATGAGCACAATCAACCACGTGCAATGCTCAAGCAACATGATGCAAACATGGTATGACATGCGGGATGCGGTATGGGATGCATATGCAAGATTTGCAAAGGAATGAATGAACCTGGCCTCAACTTGGAAATCCAAGAGTGACACTGGAAAGGTGAGGTGTTTTCGGTTGAAATCGATATAAAGATCACCGGAATCGGATGCACGGTTTGGAAATGGCGAGCAAAACAAATATGGCACCGGTCTGCGATTAGCAGCAAGTGACCAGCTAAATACATCAAGATAAATATGCTAAAGCACTCAAACATGACAACAAAATACATGGCAGGGATCCACTCATGATGCTTGACAAAAGATGAACACTGAGCTACGGCTAATTCATCCATTAACAGGTTCAAACAAGCATGGCAAAAGTGCAAATGATAATAGGTTTCAGACTTAGTGAAATTAACACAAGTCTGGAATTTATCAGGAGGAAGCAATCTTTAGAGCATGTAAACTACATGCTACAGGAACATATCATGGCAAAGCAAGGCATGGCATGAAGCTACTCAAAGCACTTAACAAAAGTCCCTTAGTGACCTTGAGCCAAAAGGGATCAGAAAATACAATTGCAAGCATGTGAACATGGCAAAAACATAAACAGATTCAGACTTAGTGAAAAACTGGAGCATGCAAATCAGTCAACGAGTAGGCATGTTTACGAGCTCGATGCACTCACTACAGAGCATGGCATGACAAACTAAGCATACACCCATCAAGAAGACATGGCCTAAAAGCTAGACATGGCAAGAACAACAACATAGCATGCACGGATCAACAGCAACATCCTCGGCAAAATCGCTAAACATGTCAACAATCTGCCAGGATCAAATTATAGCAAAAGTAGAGCTCGATTGACTCAAGCTAGGGTGCTCCATAAATGCAAACAAAGACATGGATGGATAGAGCACCACAATGTTAACAAAACATCCTTACTGATCATCCTCAAAAGAGGCACGGATCACTAGGAAACAACATGAACATAAGGCATAACAACAAAATCAGGACAAGGACTTAGTGAAATTCTAAGTCCCTGAAATCAGCATTACCGATTACGCTACTTTGCAAGTTTGTTCTAGTCACCACAAATATCACAAAAAACATGGCATACACCCCTGTAAAGATGGCATGACATTCTACAAAACACATGTAGAGCTCAGGATCATAACATGCACACATTAATCATGGCAAAAATGACAAAATGCCATTTGCTGAAACAGATCTGACAAATTCATCACATAGCCCTCTTCCAACAGCATTTTGGGCATCAAGATGAGCTCAAATGAAAATGATGCAATGAGATGAAATGATGTACACGTCGATACGAACATTTTGATATGCTACACGCACAAATCAGATCTACAATGAGAGAGTTATGACATGCCAAAGTTTGCAAATATTTAGGGTTTCGGGGGATAAAAGTCAACCGTCATTTTGGATCTGGATCTGGCCGATCGGGAGCACTGTAGCGGCGGTCTTCTCGAAGCTCGCCGGCCAGAGTTGTGGTCGACGGCGGCCAGAGCTCGGAGGGGGGGGGCAGAGAAGAGGAAGCTGGGACAGTCGGCGAGGTGGGACGGCGGAGGGCGGCGCGGTGACGCGGCGGCCGTCGTCGGAGACGAGGCGGCGAGGCAGCGATGAGGGACGGGGCTCGCCGGCGACGATGGCGTGCGGCGGCGTGGCGGAGAGGCTGTCGGTGGCCGGAGCTTCTCGGAGGAAGCGCTGGACCCGAGCGAGGCGCGGGCCTCGGCGGCAGCGGCTTCGGGCCGGAGGGCCCCGCCTGGGCCCCGGGAGGGCCGGTGCGGCGAAATGGGCACGTGGCAGGGTGAACCGGGCGGCGACATGTGGTGCTAGCGGCGGACCGGACACGTACGGCCTGCGGGATCTCGTCCGGCGGCGCTCGGAGGGGATTTTTTAGGGTTTCGTCTATGATTTCGAATGGGGGTTCTTTATATAGAGGTAGAGGGAGCTAGGGAGCTCCAAATGAGGTGCGGTTTGCGGGCATGCGATCGTGATCGAACACTCTAGATGATGGAGAGGGTTTAGGTGGGTTTTGGGCCACTTTGGAGAGGTGTTGGGCTGCAACACACACGAGGCCTTTTCGGTCCCTCGGTTAAGCGTTGGAGTATCAAACGAAATCCAAATGGTACGAAACTTGACAGGCGGTCTACTAGTAGTAAACCAAGGCCGCATGACAAGTCTCGGTCCAATCTGAAAACCTTTAACCCCCACACACGAAAAGAGGTAGAAAGGACCACCGGAGGGCATAGGAGCGCCGGAATGCAAAACGGACAACGGGGAAAATGCTCGGATGCATGAGACGAACACATATGCAAATGCAATGCACATGATGACATGATATGAGATGCATGACAAAGAAAACAACACACAAAGACAAAAAAACCCGACAACGGAGAAATAAAATAACTTAGCGCCGGAAACGGCAAGAGTTGGAGTACAGATAAGGTAAATTACATCCGGGGTGTTACACCCTATCTCTCGCATTACATTATTTGCCATTTGCCTCTCGTTTTCCTCTCCCCCCAATTCACCCTTGCTGTTTTATTCGCCCTCTCTCTCTATCCTCCCTCTCTATCCTCCCTCTCTATTTGCCTCTTTTTGCCCGCTTGCCTTTTTGTTTGCTCGTGTGTCAGATTGCTTGTTTGTCGCGATGGCTCAAGATACTACCAAATTGTGTGACTTCACCAATACCAATAATAATGATTTACTTAGCACTCTGATTGCTCCTCTTACCGATGCTGAATCTTGTGAAATTAATATTGCTTTGTTGAATCTTGTTATGAAAGATCAATTCGCCGGCCATCCTAGTGAAGATGTCGCTACTCATCTGAATAGCTTCGTTGATTTATGTGATATGCTAAAGAAAAAATATGTCAATAATGATGTCGTTAAATTGAAGCTATTTCCTTTTTCGCTTAGAGATCGTGCTGAAGGTTGGTTTCCATCTTTGCCTAAGAATAGTATTGATTCATGGCAAGTGCAAAGATGCTTTTATCTGTAAGTATTTTCCTCCCGCTAAGATCATCTCTCTTAGAAACGATATTATGAACTTTAAACAACTTGATCATGAACATGTTGCACAAGCTTGGGAGAGAATGAAATTAATGATACGTAATTGCCCTACTCATGGTTTGAATTTGTGGATGATCATACAAAAAATTTATGCCGGATTGAATTTTGCTTCTAGAAATCTTTTAGATTCGGCCATGGGAGGCACTTTTATGGAAATCACTTTAGGAGATGCTACTAAACTCCTAGATAATATTATGGTTAATTATTCTCAATGGCATATTGAAAGATCTTCTAATAAAAAAGTGCATGCGATAGAAGAAATTAATGTGTTGAGTGGAAAGATGGATGAACTTATGAAATTATTTGCTACTAAGAGTGTTTCTTCTGATCCTAATGATATGCCTTTGTCTACTTTGATTGAGAATAACAATGAATCTATGGATGTGAATTTTGTTGGTAGGAGTAATTTTGGTAACAACGCTTATAGAGGGAATTTTAATCCTAGGCCATATCCTAGTAATCCTTCTAATAATTATGGGAATTCCTACAACAACTCTTATGGAAATTATAATAAGATGCCCTCTGAATTTGAGACTAGTGTTAAAGAGTTTATGAATTCAGAAAAGAATTTTAATGCTTTGCTTGAGGAGAAATTGCTTAAAGTTGATGATTTGGCTAGAAACGTTGATAGAATTTCTCTTGAGGTTGATTCTTTAAAGCTTAGATCTATTCCTCCTAAGCATGATATCAATGAGTCTCTCAAAGCCATGAGAATTTCCATTGATGAGTGCAAGGAAAGAACCGCTAGGATGCGTGCTTCCAAAGATGCCTTTATTAAAGCGTGTTCCTCCAATTCCTATGAAAATCAAGATGAAGATCTAAAAGTTATTGATGTGTCCCCTATTAAATCTTTATTTTGCAATATGAATCTTGATGAAACTAAATGTGATCTTCCTCTACCTAGAAGGCGTTCTAAAAATTCGGAGGATTTAGATCTTAATGATGAAATTGATGAAAGTGGGATTGAAAGAAATAAAAATCTAGATGTTGCTAAACCCACTATATTGGATTTCAAGGAATTTAATTATGAAAGTTGCTCTTTAATTGATTGTATTTCCTTGTTGCAATCCGTGCTAAATTCTCCACATGCTTGTAGTCAAATTAAAGCCTTCACCGAACATATTGTTGATGCCTTGATGCAATCTTATGAAGATAAACTTGAGTTGAAAGTTTCTATCCCTAGAAAACTCTATGATGAGTGGGAACCAACTATTAAAATTAAAATTAAAGATCATGAGTTTTATGCTTTGTGTGATTTGGGAGCTAGTGTCTCTACTATCCCCAAGACTTTGTGTGATTTGCTAGATTTGCGTAATTTTGATGATTGCTCTCTAAACTTACATCTTGCGGATTCTACTATTAAGAAACCTATGGGAAGGATTAATGATGTTCTTATTGTTGCAAATAGGAATTATGTGCCCATAGATTTCATTGTTCTTGATATAGATTGCAATCCTTCTTGCCCTATTATTCTTGGTAGACCTTTCCTTAGAACAGTTGGTGCGATTATTGATATGAAGGAAGGGAATATTAGATTTCAATTTCCATTAAAAAAGGGCATGGAACACTTTCCTAGAAAGAAAATAAAATTACCATATGAAACTATCATGAGAGCCACTTATGGATTGCCTACCAAAGATGGCAATACCTAGATCTATCCTCGCTTTTATGCCTAGCTAGGGGCGTTAAACGATAGCGCTTGTTGGGAGGCAACCCAATTTTATTTTTATTCCTTGCTTTTTGCTACTTCTTAGTAATAAATAAATTATTTATCCTATGTTTTGGTTGTGTTTTTTGTGTTTAATTAGTGTTTGTGCCAAGTAGAACCGTTGGGAAGACTTGGGGAAAGTCTTGTTGAACTTGCTGTAAAAAACAGAAACTTTAGTGCTCACGAGAACTGCTGTCATTTTTATTTGAAGAGTGCAATTTAGTTAATTCTTTTTGAAGATGATTAATAGATAAATTCCTCACGTCCAGAAATTTATTTTATAATTTTTGGGGTTCCAGATCTTGTGCTAGCTACAGATTACTACAGACTGTTCTGTTTTTGACAGATTCTGTTTTTCGTGTGTTGTTTGCTTATTTTGATGAATCTATGGCTTTTAAAATAGTTTATAATCCATAGAGAAGTTGGAATACAGTAGGTTTAACACCAATATAAATAAATAATGAGTTCATTACAGTACCTTGAAGTGGTCTTTTGTTTTCTTTCGCTAACGGAGCTCACGAGTTTTCTATTTTGAGTTTTGTGTTGTGAAGTTTTCAAGTTTTGGGTGAATTCTTTTGATGGATCATGGAACAAGGAGTGGAAAGAGCCTAAGCTTGGGGATGCCCATGTCACCCCCAAGATAATACAAGGACACCAAAAAGTCAAAGCTTGGGGATGCCCCGGAAGGCATCCCCTCTTTCGTCCACTTCCATCGGTAATTTACTTAGAGCTATATTTTTATTCACCAACATGATATGTGTTTTGTTTGGAGCATCTTGTATTATTTGTGTCTTTGTGTATTAGTATGCCACAATCATCCTTGATGTACACACCTTTTGAGAGATCCATACATGAATTAAAATTTGATAGAATACTCTATGTGCTTCACTTATATCTTTTGAGCTATGTAGTTTTGCTCTATGTGCTTCACTTATATCTTTTGAGATAGATAGTTTTGCTCTATGTGCTTCACTTATATTTTTTGAGCGTTATAATTTTGATCTATGTGCTTCACTTACATCTTTTAGAGCACGGTGGTGGATTTGTTTTAAAGAAACTATTGATCTCTCATGCTTCACTTAAATTATTTTGAGAGTCTCTTAATAGCATGGTAATTTGCTTAATAATAATATGCTTGGTATTCAAGATTTATGAAACTTTCTTTTGAGTGTGTTGAATACTAAGAAAAGATTGAAACATGATAATTGTTTTGAGATATGGAGGTGATAATATTAAAGTCATGCTAGTTGAGTAGTTGTGAATTTAAAGAATACTTGTGTTAAAGTTTGTGATTCTCGTAGCATGCACGTATGGTGAACCGTTATGTGAAGAAGTCGGAGCATGATTTATTTATTGATTGTCTTCCTTATGAGTGGCGGTCGGGGACGAGCGATGGTCTTTTCCTACCAATCTATCCCCCTAGGATCATGCGCGTAATACTTTGCTTTGACAACTTCTAGATTTTTGCAATAAGTATATGAGTTCTTTATGACTAATGTTGAGTCCATGGATTATACGCACTCTCACCCTTCCACCTTTGCTAGCCTCTCTAATACCGTGCACCTTTCGCCGGTATCATATACCTACCATATACCTTCCTCAAAACAGCCACCATACCTACCTATTATGGCATTTCCATAGCCATTCCGAGATATATTGCCATGCAACTTTCCACCATCTAGTTCATCATGACACACTCCATCATTGTCATATTGCATATCCCGGTACACCACCGGATGCATTCACATAGAGTCATATTTTGTTCTAAGTATCGAGTTGTAATTGTTAAGTTATAAGAAAAATAAAAGTGTGATGATCATCATTATTAGAGCATTGTCCCAGTGAGGAAAGAATGATGGAGACTATGATTCCCACATAAGTCGGGATGAGACTCCAGACGAAAAAAAAGAGGCCAAAGAAGCCCAAATAAAAAGAGGCCATAAAAAGGAGAAAAGGCCCAAACAAAAAATATATAAATAAAAAAATGAGGGAAAAAGAGAGAAGGGACAATGTTACTATCCTTTTACCACACTTGTGCTTCAAAGTAGCACCATGATCTTCATAGTAGAGAGTCTCTCATGTTATCACTTTCATATACTAGTGGGAATTTTTCATTATAGAACTTGGCTTGTATATTCCAATGATGGGCTTCCTCAAATTGCCCTAGGTCTTCATGAGCAAGCAAGTTGGATGCACACCCACTTAGTTTCTTTTTGAGCTTTCATATACTTATAGCTCTAGTGCATCCGTTGCATGGCAATCCCTACTCACTCACATTGATATCTATTAATGGGCATCTCCATAGCCCGTTGATACGCCTAGTTGATGTGAGACTATCTTCCCCTCCTTTTTGTCTTCTCCACAACCACCATTCTATTCCACCTATAGTGTTATATCCATGGCTCACACTCATGTATTGAGTGAAGATTGAAAAAGTTTTGAAAAAGTTAGAGTATGAAACAAATGCTTGGCTTGTCATCGGGATTGTGCATGATTTAAATACTTTGTGTGGTGAAGATGGAGCATAGCCAGACTATATGATTTTGTAGGGATAACTTTCTTTGGCCATGTTATTTTGAGAAGACATAATTGCTTTGTTAGTATGCTTGAAGTATTATTATTTTTATGTCAATATAAACTTTTGTTTTGAATCTTTCTAATCTGAATATTCATACCACAATTAAGAAGATTTGCATTGAAATTATGCCAAGTAGCACTCCGCATCAAAAATCTTTTTTTATCATTTACCTACTCGAGGACGAGCAGGAATTAAGCTTGGGGATGCCTGATACGTCTCCAACGTATCTATAATTTTTGATTGCTACATGCTATATTATCTACTGTTTTGGACTATATTGGGCTTTATTTTCCACTTTTATATTATTTTTGGGACTAACCTATTAACTAGAGGCCCAGCCCAGAATTGCTGTTTTTTTGCCTATTTCAGTGTTTCAAAGAAGCGGAATATCAAACGGAGTCCAAACAGAATAAAATCTTCGGGAACGTGATTTTCTCACTGAATGTGATCCAGGAGACTTGGACCCTGCTCCAAGGAACAAAAGAGGCGGTCACGAGGGTGGGGGCGCCCCCCCTAGGGCGCGCCCCCTGCCTCGTGGGCCCCTCATTGCTCCTCCGGCGTACTTCTTCCTCCTATATATACACACGTACCCCAAACAATCAGAACAGGAGCCAAAAACCTAATTCCACCGCCGCAACTTTCTGTATCCACGAGATCCCATCTTGGGGCCTGTTTTGGAGCTCCGCCAGAAGAGGGCCGTCATCATGGAGGGCTTCTACATCATCATAGCCTCTCCGATGAAGTGTGAGTAGTTTACCTCAGACCTTCGGGTCCATAGTTAGTCGCTAGATGGCTTCTTCTCTCTCTTTGAATCTCAATACAAAGTTCTCCCCCTCTCTTGTGGAGATCTATTCGATGTAATCTTCTTTTTGCGGTGTGTTTGTTGAGACTGATGAATTGTGGGTTTATGATCAAGTCTATCTATGAATAATATTTGAATCTTGTCTAAATTCTTTTATGTATGATTGGTTATCTTTGCAAGTCTCTTCGAATTATCCGTTTGGTTTGGCCAACTAGATTGGTAGTTCTTGCCATGGGAGAAGTGCTTAGCTTTGGGTTCGATCTTGCGGTGTCCTTACCTAGTGACAGAAGGGGCAGCAAGGCACGTATTGTATCGTTGCCATCGAGGATAACAAGATGGGGTTTATTTCATATTGCATGAATTTATCTCTCTACATCATGTCATCTTGCTTAAGGCGTTACTCTGTTTTTAACTTAATACTCTATAGATGCATGCTGGATAGCGGTCGATGAGTGGAGTAATAGTAGTAGATGCAGAATCGTTTCGATCTACTTGTCACGGACGTGATGCCTATATACATGATCATGCCTAGATATTCTCATAACTATGCTCAATTCTGTCAATTGCTCAACAGTAATTTGTTCATCCACCGTAGAATACTTATTCTCTTGAGAGAAGCCACTAGTGAAACCTATGGCCCCCGGGTCTATTCTCATCATATCAATCTCCATCACTTTAATATTGCTTTGCTTTTGACTTTGCTTTTACTTTTTACTTTGCATCTTTATACCAAAAATATTATATCTATCAGATCTCACTTTCGTAAGTGACCGTGAAGGGACTGACAACCCCTAATCGCGTTGGTTGCGAGTAGCTATCGCTTTGCGCAGGTACGAGGGACTTGAGCGTGTCCTTCTACTGGATTGATACCTTGGTTCTCAAAAACTGAGGGAAATACTTACGCTACTCTGCTGCATCATCCCTTCCTCTTTGGGGAAAACCAACGCAAGCTCAAGACGTAGCAGTGATCTAGTGGTATGGTAAGTAATTGTGAATTGTGCTTCTCTACCTAACCCATGCTATGTGCTTTCTATGTCTATGTGGGTTAGGTGTTTCTCATGGGCTTGTATCAAAATAGAGATTTCAAGTAGCCTATGTGTGGATGACATCAGGTGGTGATGGTCATCGGGTTCGAGGACTCCAAGTGCAAGATGAGAAGTCGGAGGTTATATGCTTTGAAGCTTGCGGTCCACATCATGATAATGTGCATGTGAAGATGGGCTTAAGTTAAGGCTTCCCACATTGCAATATGAGGAAGCATTTCGAGTATGTTCACCAAGTGATTATGGACAAGAAAAAGATTCCAACTTGAGGCAAGCATCAAAGTCATCACCAAGCTTAAGTTGAATATGCAGGGCAAAGGTATACCTTAGCTAGGTTTTCCTAGTTTTGCCGGTCTCATGGTGCTTGGAGGGAGACCGGATTATAGGTTTGATAGCCGTACTATCAAGAGGAACTTTCGGGCGAGTAGCTTGATCACGTCGCATGTAGAGAGCTCAAACCTTTGCATTACTTGCATCACTGTTTCTTGTTTATCTTGGGTGGTTCTCTATGTGAGGACCTTGGGCTTTTCCCTAGCTTCAAAACTATCCCAAGATCATCGAATTCGGAGTCCATATGCCAAAGTTATCACTATTTTAGTAAGCTCTGTAGGCTATTCTGGGTACCCCGTGGACACGGGGTTTTTGACCTCCGTGGGCATGGGGTCCCGTGCACACGGGCTTGTACCACACGCACGGGACCCTGTGGGCACGGGGTGTCCAGGAACTGCCCATTGAGCCCCAACGGCTAGTTTTGGGTTTTGGCTATTTAAGAGCTCCTCCCTCCCACCGGTTGGGGTGTTGTTCATACACTTTACTAAGACCATTTTGAGCCCCTTACCACCTCTCCCAAAGTCCTATCTCCCCTTTATGTGAAGGGGGATTTGTGGATGGATTTTTGAGCCATTTTTTGATCCTATCCATTGCACCCCTCTCTTCAATCTCATACTTTCAAGAGTACCTCTTGTGAGATTGAGAGAGTGAGTTGAGCATTTGTTTCTTAACCTTGCATTATATTTTTTGCATCGGTTTGAGCTCCCCACAATCGATTAGTTTGAGTGAGAGCCTATGAGTTTATTACTCTTGGATGCTTCCGCCTCCTAGATGGTTTGGTGATACATTGAGAAGATTGTGAAGAGGCCTATGTAGCCAAGGTTCCCCGGAAGCTTCCTTTTGTGGTGTGCTCCGGGGAAGGGTGTTAAAGTGGCCTAGGTGGTCAAGTTCCTCAGGAAGCCTCCGTGTTTGTGGTGTGCTCCGGAGAAGATTGTAAAGGTGTGGTGGTCGCCTTCAAGACCAACCCCGAGTGAATCAAGGCTCAACTGTTGGGGCTGACTCAAAAGGGAGAATACAGTGAGTCACTTGGTGATGCCCCAAAGCTTTGGCTTCGGCACCGCTCCAACAGAGATAAGCACTCTCACGAGTGTGAACTTCGGGATAAATCTACGTGCCCGACTCACTTGTGGTTATCTCATACCCACACTCTTTACTTTCCGCAATTCATACTTGCTCATATTGATATATCTTGTGCTAGTTGAATTGCTTAGTTGTTCCTTGATTTCCATATCTTGTGATATAGTTTGTGCTTGCTAGTTTGGTTAAGTGCTTATCTTGTTTAGCGTAGGTTGTTGGTATACTTAGGTGAGCCTAGCATATTTAGGATTTGTGCTTGAAAAGTATCCGTTAGTTTAATTCCGCATTAGGATAAAGCCAAATCTGTAAAAGTTTTATAACACCTATTCACCCCCCTCTAGTCATCATCTAGATCCTTTCAGCTTTAATCATGCAAGCAATCATCGAGGAGGTCATGTATCTAGACCAGATATTCAAGTGAAACTAAAGGGATCATCGATGGTTTAGTGAACCCATCATATGACACCATCAACACTGCATCTACATGAAAGGACCGGGGTCCCCCATCCATAACCTTCTCCCAATCAGCCAAATAAAAGAATCATAGAGCATACAAATTACCATCAAAAGATCGAAACTTAACATCCTGGGCAAGATCCCAAGCTGACCTCGTATTCTTATAGAACCAATATTGTGAATATGCTCCCTCTGTATGTACCAGTGCAATATCTAACCATCGAGTCGCCTCCACCAGTGGTGACCCTTGTTCCTCGAGCACAATATCATCCAAGCCCTCCTCCCTCAAACCGATTTGTTCCATCATTGCTTCCAGATGCTCTTTGTGGAGCCCAGTCTACAAACTCGCTCCATCTTTTTCCATGAGAAGAGAGCCCAAGATCAACTTAGTTTGGTTTTTTTGACAAGTGGCTAAACCATAGACAACACGAATGACTCACACACATGTTAACCAAGGCAAGGAACCGATGCTTGATTGCCCTGGATCTGCCCAAGTAAAAACAACGATGAATTGTTGGCGAGATCATGGAAAAACAGGCGCTCAACGTTGATGTCTACTATGCAACCTTTTTCTTGTAGACGTTGTTGGGCCTCCAGTCTCATAGTTGGGTCTGTCCGACTCGGGCCTTATCTCAACTCGGATCCGACTATGGTGAATCCGACCAAATCCTTCCGAGTCCATATTATCCGGTTAGCATCCAATGCTCCATGGCTAGTGAGACCAAGCCATCGACCGTATCATATGCTAGTCTAGTCGGCTGCGCGTCCACACATCCCTTTTCACTCAGGACCTTTTAGGACAGTCATCATACAATGCATAGTCCCACAAACAAGTCACATACTTGCTGACACGCATCATTGATAATGTCCAAGGACTATCTTTATTCATAAAAACATAGGAAATATCATCATACATGATTGCCTCTAGGGCATATCTCCAACACAATATATATGGCCAACAACATATAGCCAGCTGTTTAGTTGTCAAAGAATTTCAGGGTGCTTAGTTTCGTCAAAGAATTTCAGGGTGCTTAGTTTTATTTGAGGGGTGTGTTGTGATGGACACCATTATTGTGACTCAAATCTCGTTTGCCATGTTATAATGACATAAATACTGATGGACCATCATGCCAGCTCTCCCTCTATCTCACTACAGTAAAATAAAGTGTGGGCCTACTTGATCCCAATAGCGTTCTTATTTTCCTGTAAAATTATTCGCTTGGTTACTCCTGACAAGCGGAGCCACACTTATCATTGTGAGAATTGGCTTATTTTTGTGATATAACATGGTCAACGGGTTTGACATGAAAATAAAAATGTCTAATGGCATTTTTGAGCAAACATCTAACTTAACGATGGCATTTTTTAGATATCTAATTGCATTTTTGAGCAGGCATCTCACGGATCGATGGCATTTTTGAGTAGTTGTAACTTCTAATGGAAAACTGAGTAGTGATACACAACTAGTGGCATAAATAATAAGAACCCAAGAATTAAATAGGTATGCTAATTTCTTTAATAGAATTTAGCACCGCATTTAAGCACGTACTAGCTTTTTTAATAGTACTATATGCATAATTTGGCGACAAGTGCTCTCTATATGTACCAACTTTTTTCTTTAATTTCATCTTGTTAGTTTTGCTCCATGGCGCAATCCATCTATACTACTACTGTACAAAAGTACACATTTTTGAAAAGGCTAGAGGGTGGGGCAGTCTAGCTTGGTCGGTTTCAAGAGAGGCGAGGGCCTTTGTGATTTGACGGCTCATTACTGCTGGAAGGCGGGGCCTTGTGATTTGACTGCTCGTATAAATGTGCCGACGACCTGAGGAGGAGCAAAGAACCGTGCGGTATACTCAAGTTTTCCACTGGAGTAGGACGAAGGAGCACGAAACACGCCATCCCAGTGCCATATGGCGATAAAAATGATCTAATTTGCTAGTCATCTCATTGTTAGCATTGTTCTATTCATGCCTCGCAGAGAACGTGACACGTGTGGCGAAACACCCGAAGCAAAAGAAGAAACACAGGAGGAAAAGAAGAAGGAAGATTATCATCCCCCAAGAAAGAAGGAAGATGCACACACAAGTCTGGGGCGCTGCTCTCTACTACATGAAGGATTGCTGGCCACGGAGTCGTAACTGCTTCTTCATCGCCTCCACGACCTCCATCTCCTTGCGCGTCTCCTCCACCATCTTCTTCATTCTGTCCATGATGCGGGATTTCTTGACGCGAGCCTTCATCACCTGTTCCACGGCCGCATTATGTACCTTGACAGCAGCCGGGTGCTCGATGCGGAGCTTCGCCAACTCCTCCTTCTGTTCCATGATGAGGGCCTGCAGCATCTTCATCGAGGAACTACTATTCTCATGCGGCTTCTTCCAGCCGGAGTTCTCCTCCTTCAGCAGGTCGAGCTCGTGGTAGAGCTTCGCCTTGTCCTCCTGAAGTTGCAGGATTTCGCCAATCGCCTTCTTCTCCGAGGCAATGCTCTTCTTCATCAGCATCACCAAGCCGGTGGTCAACTCCCCCTGCTCATTGAGCTCAGCGGGCATGTCATCGAGGCTCTCCTTTAGTAGCTCCACCAAGTCGTGGATGAACTCCTTCTGCTTATTGAGGTGCTTATTGAGCTAACTGGGCATGCCGTCGAGGGATAACGACTCCAGCGTCGCCAGCTCGGCATGTTCACCTTCGCGGCTAGGGCGCTCCTGGGAGCCATCGTCTGCTCATGAGAGATCTTTCGAGGTCTCTGCGAGGCGGCGAGCCCTCCTTTTTCCGCAGCCTTGGTTGCCGCTCCCTTATTACGAGTAGTTCTCGACCTAGAGCTCTGCACACCGGCCATGGCAAGGATGGGTGAAGAAGAAGGACTTATGAGGAGGAAGTTAGAGTAATTTTCGGTTACGTAGTTCCCCTTTTTATAACCTAAGTACTAGCACTACTACTAAAACCTGCATAGTGGGAACACATTCAGGTTTGGTATGTACTAGTACATGTGAGCTGGCTTGCACTTAATTGTAGCACTAGTACTTTGGAATGTGATGGGAACAAGGTAAAGATTAATTGATGGTTTTGGTTTCGAGGCCCGAAACGGCTCCCGATGAGTTTAATGGAACATAAATTTCAAGTACTCCCTCCATCTCAGTTTACAAGGTTTGCACATGTATCTAGGTCGTCAATGTAACTTATATAGAATAAATTGTTTAACATAAAAAATATATCATTAAAAAATAGAATATTTGAAGTTTGTAATGATATATTTTTCGTAATGTATGCCTCTTATTAAGTTGGTCAAATTAATGACCTAGGTACACATGCAAGACTTGTAAACTGAGATAGAGGGAGTACTACACTGCTCAAATGCGGTCGCACAAGTGGTGATGTAATTGGTCGTACATGTCAGACCAAGCTGATGCGTGTCCCTTCGGTGAGACGTGGGTCCGACCAACCGTCTGTTGGTGCGACCGACCGTAAAGTATTACGCGATAGAGACTTCTGGTTGTGGCTTCGGTTGATTTTCATGACCAAGCATTCTAAAACTAGTGATAAATCAATTACCATCTTTTTCCAAATTACCAAGTATTTTCACAGGAATATAATACATATAGATGGAGTGATTGTCAAGGTTGCAAACCGACATGGCGTTGCAAGTTCACTGCAGCAGCAACCGACTAGGTCACTGCATCACTGGTGGGGAAGGAGGGCAGCTCACCTCGCCTATGATGCATGCCTAGCGGCACCCCGCAACTGGTCCCGGGATTTGGCTTCTTCTACCGCCCATTTGAGCAGTTGCACCGGCTGCTCATGCCATTGTGCAGGCACGCACGTTCTTTCCTCCATAGTCAACTCTGTGAATATGATCTCTGCCATTAGCCCTAGCTTGAAATCAATGCGACGCTGCTAGATGCTGACATCCCTCAGCATCTCTCCCCTGAGATCGACGTGCGCCTCCGCCTTGTGCTGCGCCAGGCGCAGCTCCTTGGAACTTCTCTCCAATCGATGTGACGCTTCCTCTATCCGATTTGCCCTTGCTGCCCACCACCTGAAACGCAGCCCTGGCATGTCCTCCAGCACCACCGATCTGTGATTCCAGAGCAATGGATCCCCTCTAAAACACATGTGGGTTTCGCTCAAAGGTGGCAGTGCTGCGGGCTGCAGCGAGAGGGCAGCCCATGGGATCCTGGGATCTAAGGGATTATCCATGGTGGGATCCTCCATGGCGGGATCCGGTGGGCGAGGTGGGGAGACGAGCCTAGGCGCTGGGAGAGCCCTACGAGGCTAAGATAAAGATAGTACTACTCCACTCCGTCCATATTTAAATACAAAGGCCACCAACAGTAGCCCTGGCAAAAATTGATCATGCTGCCCGCGTCCTGGTTTATTGGCCCCCTTTTTTGTGCCACTTTTTATGACATGCATAAATATTATGTTAGTTAAAAATATGGTCAAAAATTGGCACAAAATATGAAGGAGGCCAATGGAAGTAGCAACTCATGATTTAACTACTCGCATGCACGTAGTGGAGTAGTAATGTCTTTCTTCCTCTCTCACGTCCACTTAATTTGCATGTGATGTATTAATCGACCATCAATGAAGGGAAGGACTTTACACGCGTCAAATTATCACATGGGGTGGATCTTCGTACAAAAATGCGTCCCCCCATGTACCCTATCATATTGCTGTCTATTTCCTATCCCTGCATTGTTAGAATCCTCAAATTCAAACAAGCCCCTACACAATTACTTCTATTACAGATATGTGTCAAAGAAAATTTTGTGTGGTTTGTCCTGCTCCTGCTGCGCTGTGTTCCACCCTAGCTCAGCTGCTCCAACGACGGAAGGGTTCACTACAGCAGGGATCCGCTCTCCAGACTGTCTTGCGCCGCCTTGGATCTTCTTCCCCACCGCCGGCAGCCACGACAACTGCATTACCATCATCAACTGAGTAGATAAGCTTGAGGACTACACGGGTCCGCAAGAGAGGTTGCACTCTTCCATGTCTGCTTATGTTATGCATTGCTTAATATGATGACATGCTACTTTATCGTCATGTTCACTTATTAGACTCCGAGTCGGGTCCAAACTAATGCTGAAACTTGAGTTCTTAAATGGTTGTGGGGTACATATTGGGGCAACAATCAATACTATCTGTCTACTATCTGGTTAATCTCGGGTGTCTACTATGAGTTTCATGTTGGGTGCAAACAAACATTGAAGGAGCCATTATCTATATATTTTTAACTAAAGCTATTATCTGCCTGCTATCATTGGTTTTGGGTCTATCCACAGTTTGCTACCATCACTCTGGATTTGTGCATGCACTCCTTACATAATCTCACTATGTTTTATTCATATGCATGTCAATTATTGTACACAATGGAACTGAACATGTAGAGAAAAAGAGACGAGCCTTGCATGGCAATAAAATTTCAAACACATGTCGCTCCATGGTGGGTGCAAAGGCAGCCCCCCCTCCACCCATTTCGGATTGTAATCAAGAGGAAGATAACAGTTCTGAGGGGGATTCAGAAGGAGAAGACCACTCTTATTTACCCCCTGAGGTCTTTGCTCTAACTTGGCATGCTGATGTTGGTAATATCATGCATATGGTGCCTTGCATTACTTACTTTATACATCAAATATGTCATCTTCTTAGTTCAGACATGCTTTATGTGAATGCCATCTGTTTAGTTTCTTTATCGTATATGTGAATCATGCAATGCCATCTTGTTTAGTCAGGCATCATATATGTGAATTTTGTAATGCCACCCTGGTTAGCCAGTCATCTTATATGTGAATTATATCATGCCATCATTTTTTATTACGTGTTAAATTTGTCAACAATTTTAGTACATTCAATTACTCTTCCTGTGCATCAGCCATTCGGTACGGTCATGGAAAAATTTGGAGTGGAAACAAGGTCTTCAGAGCACACAATGCTATCTAACGAAGTGCATGTCTTGCTGGTTACAGATAGCTCCTCAGAGGAGGATTCAGAGACAGATGGCCAGTCCTATTCTCCCCCC
>NC_041384.1:549127666-549178295 GCF_002162155.2 Triticum dicoccoides
TAACTTGGCAGGGTTATGTTGCTCATATCGTGCGTATGGTATCTTGCATTGCTATGTCATTTGCTTGGTTTAGACATGATTTGTGTGAATGCCACCTGTTCAGTGTCTAATTACCATATATGTGAATTATGCAATGTCATCTTGTTGCAAGACATTATATATGTGAATTATGCAATGCTATCTTGTTGCAAGGCATTATATACGTGAATTATGTAATGCCATGCTGTTTAGCCAAGCGTCATATATGTGAATTATATCATGTCATCCTTTTTTTGTATTTCTCGTTGCATTTGTCGACAATGTTTGTATATTCAACTGCTCTTCCTGTGCATCAGCCATTTGAATTGGTGATGGAGAAATCTGGAGTGAAAACAAGGTCTTCAGAGCAGACAATGCTACCTGCTGAAGCAGATATCTTGCTGGTTACAGATAGCTCTTCGGAGGAGGATTCGGAGGCAAATGACTAGTCCTATTATCTCCCTGAGGTGTATGCTCAAACTTGGCAGGGTTATATTACTCATATCATGCATATGTTGTATTGCAATGCTTAGTTTTTTACATCATATACACAATATTGAATGCCATCTCCTTAGTTGACACATCATATATGTGATTGCCCTCTGCTCACTTGCTTAGTATATAAATCTTATATTTGAATTATATCATGCATTGATGTTTACGTAGACAACATGTATCTGAATTATGGCCTGCCAACCCATTTTCTAAAGACATAATATAGTTATATCATCTCATCCTGTTTACATAGTCATCATATTTTGAATTATGTCATTCTATCCGTGAATTATATCATGCCATCATGTTTCCATGGACGGCATGTTTGTGATTTATGGCATGCCAACCACTTTAATAGACACATCATATAGTTATATCATGTCATCCTGTTTAGTTAGCCATCATACATGTGAAATGGTGTCATGCTATCCTGTTTAATTAGCCATCATATATGTGAAATTATGTCCTGCTATTTTGTTTGGTTAGACAACATAAATGTGAATTATTTCATGCCCTTGTTTTCTTCCCTACTATCCATTGCACATGTTTATCTTACAGTGTTTGTACATTCAATTACTTTTCTTGTTTTCAGCCATTTCAATTGGAGGGGGTGATGGTAGTATCTGTGGGAGTAAAAACATGGTATTTAGAAAAGATCGTGCTACATGTCGATGCAGATAGAACCACGGTTGTACTTGCCCAAGAACCAGCCCTGCCACACATAACCCAGACTCACACAGATTGTACCCCTACCCAGTTGGACAGAGAACCAGCTACACCCCTTCTAACCCCAACCCCAGCAGATAGTAACCAGTTCCAGTTGACACGGCACCGTCTCCACCATAGAGCACCCAAACATGAGCAGTTAGTAAGGCAACTGCAGTGCCCAAAGCACGAGGACCACCACTCCGAACCCCAAGTCAACACTTAAAGAAGAAGAAGAATTGTTCTCAGGTCAGGTTTCGTAGCTATGGTTCATACTACTTTGCTCTTGCATCACTGTATTTACTCATACCAACTAATTTCAAATTTGAAGGATGCAATTGAAACTCCAATGACGCAACAGGTATGTTTTAAACCTGTTTCTTTAACGTGTTTGCTATTGTAACTTGCTCTATGTTGATTTCAGTTTCAATTGAATAAACAGTTATGTTCTCGTGCAATGCACATTACAAGTGTTGTTATTGTTGTGTAGTTTCCCACACTTATATATTCTGTATATGTTGCTTTGTCTTAAATAGATATGATTTGAACTGTCTCTATCTTGATTTGGCAACATAAACTAGAATGATATAGACCATAAAGTGACCATACTACACAGATATATGTTTGTTTCATGATGTTATCCCGTCCACCTTACTACTGAACTGGTTTACCAAAATGAGTTTCATATACAACATGGTAAACCTGTGATGTGTTTGTTTGTTTCTCTTTTAGAACGCGGATAAAATATTGGAGAAGAGTACCCCGTTATGCAATGGTAAATGAAGTAATGCAGATAAGGTTCAAGATAGTGAGACATCCCTGTTGGTCTCCAAGAAAGCTAATAAAAACTATATTGAAGACACTAAGACAACCCCAAAGTCGTGTCTTGATGTAGTGTTTGAGTTACTGGCTACTACTGCTGGCACGAGCTCTCTGAACTCGCTGCCTGAATTAGTTTGGCTTCTTGAGTATCAACTTCAAGTTGAAAGACATCGATCAGATGTTATGCGACAGGAAGCTGAAGGACTGAGGAAGTCCCTGCAGAATTCAGATGCATACTTTCTGGTGCAACAACAAGTGTTGGATTTAAGCGCCAAACAAGAGAAAGTTAATAAGCTTGCTAAGCATCTTGTCAGCATTATGGGTACCCAGGATATTGTTTCTTGATCTCTTCTGAAGTGGTTTCAGTTCTGGACTTGTTTTGCTGTGGCTTTTATTTGCACTGGTCGCCAACTTTGACAACCAATGTATACGATATGCTGCTTTGTTCCCTATATTTGCACTGGTGGCGAACTTTGATACCTGGTGGATGTAATATGTGTAATAGCCGTGATAGCCTGGCATAAGTTGCTTGCTTATTTATTTCCTTGTTGTCTTGTTTATTTGTTTGCTTGTAGTCAGTGCAGTTCTTTTCCGAGGTTTGCTAGTGGCCGCAATAACCTATTTTTTAAAAACTAGGCCACAATAACCATGGGCTACATATTTACTGTAGTTACCATGGGCCTCCTACGGGCCGTAAAAACAATGGGCCTTCTAAGGACCATAGAAACAATGGGCCTTCTACGGGCCGTAGCATCAATGGGCCTTCTACGGGTCGTATGATCGATCGGCCAAACATGGGCCAATAACAAACCGCATTATGGGTCATAAACGGGCTAGATTTGGAATCGTCCGTTCATGGGCCGAGAATAACGGGTTGTCGTTAATTGACCGTATTTGATGACGCTATGAAAACGGCCCAACAGATTAATGGACCGCAAATGGGCCGATTGTAACCACGGGCTGAATTTGGCCCACAAGCAGAAAATGCCAGTAACCGGCTGTAAGTAACCAAATACTGGAAATGAGCCCAAGAATAAATGGGCCCTGAGAAGGCAAAAATATAACACGGGTTGGAAACGACCCAATGGAATAATGGGCTGTTAATGGGTATAAAGCGGTACACTGTTCATTGCGAACCAGATTCACCACCGGCCATTAATGGGCCAAGAGTTACAAATGGCCTCGTATGGGCCGAAAGACATCATGGGCCATACATGGGTCGGAAATTACAACGGGCTGGAATCATATTGGATGGCCCAGATGAAGCTACTGGGCTTAATTCCGTAACGGTCCATGAGTTAGCAGGCCCGTTACCTTTTGACCAAGTCAAACGGGCCGACCTTTTCACCGGAATGGGCCTCTGTTGGCCTGTGCCACGTGTCGACGTATCATATGTTGGGGAATGTAGCAGAATTTTAAAATTTTCTATGCATCACCAAGATGAATCTATGGAGTCATCTAGCAACGAGGGAGAGGGGAGTGCATCTACATACCCTTGTAGATCGCGAGCGGAAGCGTTCAAGAGAACGGGGTTGATGGAGTCGTACGCGTCGTGATCCAAATCACCGATGACCTAGCGCCGAACGGACAGCACCTCCGCATTCAACACACGTACGGTTGGGAAGACGTATCCTCCTTATTGATCCAGCAAGGGGAAGGAGAGGTTGATGGAGATCCAGCAGCACGACGGCGTGGTGGTGGAAGCAACGGTGATCTCGGCAGGGCTTCGCCAAGCTCCAACGAGAGAGAGAGAGAGAGAGAGAGAGGTGTTACGTGGGGAGAGGGAGGCGCCAGAGACTTGGTGCGGCTGCCCTCCCTCCTCCCACTATATATAGGGCCCCTAGGGGGGGCGCCGACCCTAGGAGATGGGATCTCCAAGGGGGGGCGGCGGCCAAGGGGGGGGGGGACTTGCCCCCCAAGCCAAGTGGGGCGCCCCCACCCCTAGGGTTTCCAACCCTATGCGTAGGGCGAGGCCCATGGGGGGGCACACCAGCCAACCAAGGGCTAGTTCCCCTCCCACTTCAGCCCATGGGGCCCTCTGAGATAGGTGGCACCACCCGGTGGACCCCTGGGACCCTTCCGGTGGTCCCGGTACAATACCGATTACCCCCGAAACTTTCCTGATGGCCGAAACTAGACTTCCTATATATAAATCTTCACCTCCGGACCATTCCATAACTCCTCGTGACGTCCGGGATCTCATCCAGGAATCCGAACAACTTTCAGGTTACCGCATACTAATATCTCTACAACCCTAGCATCACCGAACCTTAAGTGTGTAGACCCTACGGGTTCGGGAGACACGTAGACATGACCGAGATGGCTCTCCAGTCAATAACCAACAGCGAGATCTGGATACCCATGTTGGCTCCCACATGTTCCACGATGATCTCATCGGATGAACCACGATGTCGAGGATTCAATCAATCCCGTATACAATTCCCTTTGTCAACCGGTATGTTACTTGCCCGCGATTCGATCATCGGTATCCCAATACCTCGTTCAATCTCGTTACCGGCAAGTCACTTTACTCGTACCGTAATGCATGATCCCGTGACCAAACACTTGGTCACATTGAGCTCATTATGATGATGCATTACCGAGTGGGCCCAGAGATACCTCTCCGTCATACGAAGTGACAAATTCTAGTCTCGATCTGTGTCAACCCAACAGATACTTTCGGGGATACCTGTAGTATACCTTTATAGTCACCCAGTTACGTTGTGACATTTGGTACACCCAAAGCACTCCTACGGCATCCGAGAGTTACACGATCTCATGGTCTAAGGAAATGATACTTGACACTGGAAAAGCTCTAGCAAACGAACTACACGATCTTGTGCTATGCTTAGGATTGGGTCTTGTCCATCACATCATTCTCCTAATGATGTGATCCCGTTATCAATGACATCCAATGTCTATAGTCAGGAAACCGTGACTATCTATTGATCAATGAGCTAGTTAACTAGAGGCTTACTAGGGACATGTTATGTTCTATGTATTCACACATGCATTATGATTTCCGGATAACACAATTATAGCATGAACAATAGATAATTGTCATGAACAAGGAAATATAATAATAATCATTTTATTATTGCCTCTAGGGCATATTTCCAACAGTCTCCCTGAGGGAGTCCTGGATTAGGGGGTGTCCGGATAGCCGGACTATACCTTCGGCCGGACTCCTGGACTATGAAGATACAAGATTGAAGACTTCGTCCCGTGTCCGGAAGGGACTTTCCTTGGCGTGGAAGGCAAGCTTGGCGATACGGATATGTAGATCTCCTACCATTGTAACCGACTCTATGTAACCCTAGCCCTCTCCGGTGTCTATATAAACCGGAGGGTTTTAGTCCGTAGGACGAACAACAATCATACCATAGGCTAGCTTCTAGGGTTTAGCCTCCTTGATCTCGTGGTAGATCTACTCTTGTACTACCCATATCATCAATATTAATCAAGCAGAACATAGGGTTTTACCTCCATCAAGAGGGCCCAAACCTGGGTAAAAACATTGTGTCCCTTGTCTCCTGTTACCATCCGCCTAGACACACAGTTCGGGACCCCCTACCCGAGATCCGCCGGTTTTGACACCGACATTGGTGCTTTCATTGAGAGTTCCTCTATGCCGTCGCCATCAGGAAGGATGCCTCATCCCGTCTTTAAAGACGGCACCGTTGCTAAGGGAGCTTTGGCTGTCAGCCAAACTCTCCGGCTAGGTGGTTTCCTTATGACCGCCTGTTCGGCTGCTGCGCCGACGATGACCTCTCGGGTCATCGAAAGCAATCTTCACGTCAGCTCGGAATTTGCCGAGCAGCTAGATCCAATGGAGCTCTCTTCCCTAAACGAGCTCTTGGATCGCATCGCCGCCCTGGGAGTCGCTACAGATTACGACCAGATTGGGCCTAAACCCGATCTGAGAGAGATTAACTCTCCCTAGGTCACCCATCAAGTTGCCATGGTAGAGGGACAGTGCGGCGACCCTTCATATATCTTAAGGACTAGCTATGTCCGGATTCCCGATCCCTCCAAGCCGGATACCCGCGGAGGGGAGGACATCACTCAAGACCTGAACTTAAAGTCAGGCGACGGGCTAGATTCATTGGACAGCATCCAAGAATCCAAACTTCCGAGTTCGGAAACTCCTTGGCCCCTGGGTCTCAGATTGGGTGAGGTTTCGGATTTGATTCCACCCACCCGTACATAAGCGATCTATCCCAAATTAGGCAAGAGCCCGAAGAAATAGTACATCATTACTGGGCCAGATTCCTCCTGGTTATGAACAGGATAAAGGACTGCCGCGAGGTCACATTCCAAGTGGCCCCGTTCAGTAGCGGATATCACGCTCTGCTAGGGCGGGAAGCGTTTACAATCTTCCAAGCAATACCCCATTACGGGTACATGAAGCTCAAGATGCCCGGGCCTAACGGAATCATCACTCTCGCTAGTGATCCGGACATAGCACTCCGCGCCGAAAACAAGATAGCCGCACTAGCCCTCGAGGCGCTATCCGAAGCCCTAGCGGCTGAGGAACTGACTACGCTGCGCTCCACGGTGAATAGGGACGATGTGATACTCGACAAAAGATCCAAGTCCACCTCCTTTAAACTGGCAGATGAAATAGTCAAATTCCAGGTCCATCCAACAGACCCCAATAAAACAGCTTCCATCGGGGCATAGTTAAACCCTGATGTAGACGCCGCACTGTGAGAGTTCCTACGAGAGAACTGGGTCATTTTCTCCTGTCACCCTTCAGACATGCCAGGAATCCCACGCAGGCTGGCTGAACACAGCTTAAATATCCTAAAAGGATTCAAGCCAGTCAAACAGGCTCTTTGGCATTTTTCCGAACCTAAGAGACGGGCCATGGGAGAGGAACTAGCCAAGCTATTGGAGGCCGGATTCATCAAAGATATAAAACACCCGGACTAGCTAGCAAACCTGGTGATGGTACCAAAGAAGGACAAATCCTGTCGCCTGTGCGTTGATTTTAAAGACCTTAACAAGGCTTGCCCAAAGGATCCCTTCCCTCTCCCCCGCATTGATCAAATTATCGACGCTACTACAGGACACGATTCGTTGTGTTTCCTCGATGCATACTCCGGCTACCATCAAATAAAGATGGCAGAGTCAAACCAAGCCGCAACGGCATTCATCACACCATACGACCCATTTTGCTTCAACACAATGCCCTTCGGGCTCAAAAACGCTGGCGCAACATATGAGCGCATGATTCAGACATGTCTGGCAAACCAGATTGGCAAAACAGTGGAGGCATACATAGATGACGTGGTCGTTAAAACAAGACATGTCGAATCTCTAGTAGACGACTTGAGGCTAATATTCGATAACCTCCGAACATACGACATCAAGATCAAACACGGAAAAATGCATTTTCAGCGTTCCAACCGGAAAGCTCTTGGGCTTCATTGTATCCGGTAGAGGAATTGAAGCAAATCCAGCCAAGATTCGAGCTCTGTCACAATTGGATATCCCGAAGGACCTCAGACAAATACAAAAATTAACCGGATGCGTGGCGGCTCTAAGCTAATTTATCTCCCGCTTGGGAGAAAAGGCCCTACCCCTTTACCGCCTCCTTCGGTGCACCGAACACTTCGAGTGGATGGATGCAGCCACGATCGGACTCGACGAAATAAAAGCCATCTTGGCAACAAACCCAGTCCTGGTTGCACCAAACATTGGTGAACCAATGCTATTATACATTGTAGCAACCCATCAGGTTGTAAGCGCAGTGCTCGTCGTCGAACGAGAAACGGACGGACACAAATTCCCCCTTCAAAAGCCGGTCTACTATGTGTCCATTGTCCTTACTCCGTGCAAGTCACGGTACCCGCATTATCAAAAGATTGCGTACGCGGTATTTATGGCATCCCGGAAGCTGCGACACTACTTTCAAGAGTGTTCAATAACAGTAGCCTCGGAAGTGCCACTTAACGATATTATAAACAACCGCGACGCGACGGGCCGGATTGCAAAATGGGCCATTGAGCTCCTCCCGTTCGACATAACTTACAAGCCACGGCGAGCTATCAAGTCGCAAGTTTTGGCCGACTTCATCGCAGAATGGACGGAGGCCGAACTCCCTAAAGAGTACGGCACATATTCAAACTGGGTCATGCACTTCGACGGCTCAAAAATGTTGGCCGGTCTAGGGGCTAGCGTCGTTTTGACGTCCCCCACAGTAGACACAGTTCAATATGTACTCCAGATAATGTACACAGACTCCAACAATGCAGCCGAATATGAGGCCCTTTTACATGGTCTCCGGATGGCAGTATCCATGGGCATTCAACGCCTAGAGGTGCGCGGGGACTCGAACCTCGCAATATCCCAAATAAATGGAGACTTTGATGCCAAGGATCCAAAAAGGCAGCTTATCGCAACGCCATCCTAAAAATGTCAGCTCGGTTCGAAGGGCTCGAATTTCACCATATAGCCCGGGAAAATAATCAGGCGGCAGATGTCCTGGCACGCATCGGCGCAAAAAGCGATGTAGTCCCCCCCCCCCGACATCTTCTTGGAAAGGCTTTTCAAGCCATCCGTAGTATGGGAAGGGGAACCCGGCAATAACAGCCCGGACCCAACCGCACTGCCCGACACCGAACACTCTGACATAATTGGAGGCTCTGCCAATGAAATAACACCTTCAGCCCACGTAATAATGACCGTCATCACCCCGTGGACAGAACCATTCCTTGCCTACCTTACTAGGCAGGAACTCCCTGAGGACCAAAATGAGTCACGCTGCATAGTGCGGCGATCTAAAGCCTATAAAGTCCATGAGGGAGAGCTTTATAAGAAAAGCACTACCGGAGTCCTTCAAAGGTGCATCTCCGAAGAGGAAGGGCGGAACCTCCTGGCTGAAATTCATGCCGGACTCAGCGGTCATCACGCTGCAGCTCGGTCCCTTGTAAGCAAGGCCTTCCGTACAGGCTTTTATTGGCCGACGGCCCGGGCAGACGCCCAGGACTTAGTCCAACGATGCGTCGGTTGCCAGCTTTTTGCAAACCAAAGCCATATGCCACCCACCGCCCTCCAAACTATCCCCATCACTTGGCCCTTCACGGTCTGGGGGCTTGACATGGTTGGACCCCTTAAAGGCGGAACCCACAAGAAAAAATATTTACTGGTCATGGTGGATAAGTTCACCAAATGGGTAGAAGCCAAGCCTGTTAAGACGGCCGAATCTGGACCGGTGATAGACTTTATATCCGGGGTTGTACACCGTTACGGCATCCCCCACAGCATCATCACTGATAACGGCATGAACTTTACGGTCGACGGGGTAAAACTCTGGTGCAAAAACATGGGCATCAAGCTCGATTATGCTTCCGTCTATCACCCACAAACTAACGGCCAGGTCGAATGCGCAGATGGTCTTATCATGAGCGGCATCAAACTCAGATTAGTGCGGTCCCTTAAGGAATCTAATACGCACTGGGTAGAGGAGCTCGACTCCGTACTCTGGGGGCCGCGGACCAAGCCGAATCGCACCACCGGATACACACCATTCTTCATGGTGTACGGCGCAGAGGCAGTTTTGCCCTGCGACATAATTCATGACTCACCTCGAGTGCGCATGTACGAAGAAAGAGAAGCCGAGCTCGATTGGCGGGATAGTTTGGACGCCTTGGAGGAAGAGCGTGATGTGGCAAAAGCCCATTCCGCATTCTATCAACAGCAGGCTCGAAGATACCAAAGCAGAGAAGCACGGGCCAAAAATTACAACGTTGGCGAATTAGTTCTACGCCTACCGGACAAGAAAAAGGACAAACTCAAGCCCAAGTCGGAAGGTCCCTTCATAATTGACCAAGTCCTGACTGGTGGAGCGTACCGCCTGCGAGATGCATCGGATAACCGACTCGAGCCGAACCCATGGAACGCGGCCCGTCTCCGAAGATTCTATGCCTAGCGTCGGACTCTGGGTTCGTCTCCTTCCTCTGTCCATTTTTATATACTTTCTGTCTTACATTTCTCTCCTTCTCCCCTCTCTCTCTTATAGCCTTTAAAGGCTCATAAAGTGACGCGCTATCCGCGCTCATTAAACCTGGGGGCTTCTTTAAACAGAAGCTTATTTATACGGGCTTCATGCCCAACACATGTGTCACACTTCCGCATGTACCTTTTATTCACCATTATATGCATCGATATGACTTAAGTTTTGGCCAAGCTGGGTTGCCTGGCTCCTGTGCTTACCCCTACGTTACCGATTGTTCGGCTAGGTGGTAAAGGGAGCACCTCTGCGATTGTTACTGCCGGGTCAGCCGGATGTGTACCTCAGACTGGGTGAAGCCGAAAGCTAGCGTTCTTAAGGGAATATTCGGTCGGTGAACTAAAGATGATCTTTTTTTCACTTATTTATCTACATGCCCCCAGATGTTTTTCCTGCGTCTCTTTTCGCAGAATGGACATGCACTTTAGGGCATGCCTCCCAGGGAAAGGAACCCCTAACGGAACTATTCTCCCTGGAAGATGTTTCTTACTAACCATGTAATATAACATAACTAGTTGGGCACTTGCCTGTTCAAGCACTAATGACCCCTACGCCTGGTCTCCATCCATACCCCGGTTCTTATATAACCGCGAGGGTATTCGGACACACTCCGGACCATCAGGTCCCGAGGTTGAAGCGAAAAGGTCGGCCATGACAAATGATCTACAATCCGGCTACAAGGCATTACACATGTCAATTAAAATTACATAGTCAATCTGACTGATTGTATTCCTCTTCAATACCATCTAACAGGCTGTCTAGCTTACAGTCCTGTTGGGAATACTTTGTGGCCAATTCTACTTGGCCGTATACTAAGCTCACAGGGATCTCCTTCCCATCGGGCCCCACGGGTCCGACCTCGGCCATGTGGTTTGGGTCATCCTTCGTGTACCGCGTCTTCACCATGGCCCAGGCCTCCCTGGCGCCTTGACGGCAGGCCGACATCTTCCACAATCGGGAAGCACTGCCGCGCTCCCTTCAGCTTCTCTACAAGCTCTCCAAGGCCTTCGGGCATGGAGACGGATGGCCACAAGGCCTGGGTGACGCCTTGCATCACCTGCCGAACTCGCTCGTGCAGTTGTGAGAGCTCGGGAAGAAGGTCACCCGTAGAACCGGGCATTTCCTCTGCAGGACGACCTGTTAGCATACCTACAGACATTACTCTGTTAGTCAACTTCCTCATCGAACTCTTTTTTTAAAGTTTGTTTAAGCACTTACTAAATATGCTGCGCCGAAGCCGCTGATTCTCCTTAATGGAGTCCAACAGCTGGGCACGAACATCCTTCAGTTCAACGCCCAGCTTGGTGTTGGCATCTTGGAGATCGTTCTTCTCCCGCCTCACCTTTGTTAGCACACTCTCATCAGCCTTCAGCTGGCGTAGGGGTTGTTGCTTTTTCGGATTTAATCCGGCGCCATCTGCAATTTCATTTGTCAGATTTGCACCCACGCCGCACTTCACAAAATACTTATCTTTCGAAGCGTATATTACCAGAGGGGGTCTCCTTGGGCTCCCCTGCCGCGGCTAGTGAGGCCTCAAGTTGGGCTTTGCACTCTTCCAGCTCCTGGGACAGTAGGGTATTCTTTTTTGTAAGAACCTGCATAACAAATGATCCTTAAATCAGTTATTCTAACTGTTTCAAGTCTCGGGGGCTACTGGTATATATATAATTACCAAAATTTTCTTACCCGTATGTCTTTTACATATTGCTCCGTGGCTCTGGCTAGACCAATTTGAGCGGCACGGAGGTACGCATCTCCCGAATTGAAGGCATCCAATGCCTCTTGGGAGAAACAAGAGTCGCGAAGAACTGTCTGGCAACGCCTGTGGTTCATGGCACTCTCCACCTCGGAATTGGTGGCAGACAGCCTGTCCGCATCCTCTGTCGGAGGAGCGTCCGATGCACGCCTTGTGTTCGCCTCCGCTTTCGGACCAGGCTTTGGAGCCTGGCTGGTGGAGGCGCGATTGGCAACCTCTCCGGATATAGTCCGGTGAGGTCTCTTCATCCTGAAGAGAGCACGAGCGTTAATATGCCTTGAAGGAATAACACCTGGGAATAAGATGGCGCGCTATACCTTTGCGCCGGTGTCTCAGTCCGGACCGCACTTCTTTTCAGCCCGCGGGGCCTTGCCGCCCCTCGTTGGCTAGTCGCCGCAGGCTCGGCCTCCTGTCTCAATGACCTCCCCTGCAAAACACGGTTGTCATACGGCAATCGAAAACACGCGAGGATAGATCCCTTTTCAAAGTGCTGGGACTTCGGTCGCAGTTACCTGCGAGGCTGGGAGTAGCCATGGGTAATCGGCCGTAATGGCCACCAAGGCGTTGTCCTTGCTCAATTGATGAAACACCCCATCAATCAGCTCCACAGATAAGTCCGGATCCTCTTGAGAGGCCGGGTCGAGGGACCGTCCCGGATCCTCGGGTTGTGGAGGAGGGCTGTTTATTTCTTTGATAGCCTGGCGCAGTTCCTGTGTTGAGGTCGTTAGACTGAATATTTAACGATGGGAATATAAAACGGATGGGCAAGTAAAAGTGTCCACTTACCCAACTTGGGGTATTGTACATAGAAAATCCACCCTGTGGGTTGACGCGGAGAAATTCCTCCTCTTCTCCCTTGTACAAAGAGGACAAGATCTTTATTAGAGCGGGAGCCGAATCCGGCCCCTTACGGCCATGGCGGTTGGCGTCGTCCTCCCCATTGAAGTCCCACGTGGGGTGGCCTCTATACTGAAGCGGCTGCACCCCTCGCATGATGCATGCAGCCATGACCCTGATCATGGTCAGTCCGGAATGAGCTAACAATCTTATCCGGCCCATCAGGTAAAGAACGTCCTTGTCACTTTCCCTCTGAGGGCTCCGCGGACGCCAGCTTAGGCACTTCTTTAGGGGAGCACTGTCAAACTCAGGGAGGCCGATCCGGACAGGATCCGGCAGCGGGACGTCCTTTATATAAAACCATTCCGAAGGCCAGTCCTCGGACGCCTTCTTTGGGGTTCCGGATAGATATCCGGTCCCGGTGATGCGCCACACTTCGGCTCCGCCCACTTGATATATTGACCCCTTTCGAGAACGGGGCACAAAGCAGAATAGCCTTTTCCACAGTGTGAAATGAGCCTCGCAGCCCAAAAACAGCTCGCAAAGGGCTACGAAGCCCGCGATATGCAATATGGAGGCAGGCGTGAGGTTGTGCAGCTGGAGGCCATAGAACTCCAGGAGCCCCCGGAGAAACAGGTGAATTGGAAATCCGAGCCCTCATATTAAGTAAGGGACAAGGCATACCCGCTCTCCTTTGGAGGGATTGGGGGCGCTCTTCGCTTGCTCTCCGCCATTATAGGTGGCAAGTCCGACTCGAACTGGGACCATATAGGCCGGGGGAGAAATCCCTTGGTCTAGAGCGTCACTAGCTCGCTGTGCGGGATGGAGCATCTCTCCCAATCTCCAGGCTGAGGGCTGGAAGGGCGAGAGGAGGAGCTGCGGCGGCCGGCCATGATAGAATGGACCTTTGTCGGATACGCTCTGATGAATACTCGCGGAGGGGAGAAGGTGTGGTTTGGATCTAAATCCTCGTCCCCTTAAATAGGCGGCTCATTCACGCGGCTAGGGGTGTAAATGTAGAAACACCTTGACTTTTCGTATTTGTTTGACACGTGGAAGACGGCCATTATTGGGCGTAGAAGCCAAGGAGCGCTACTACAAGAAACCAAACATTATTTAACAAGTACACGGAATTTGGAGAAGAACCCGCCATGCAATGCCGAAGACAATCTGCGCGCCGGACTCATCGTCATTGAAGCCTGGTTCGGGGGCTACTGAGGGAGTCCTGGATTAGGGGGTGTCCGGATAGCCGGACTATACCTTCGGCCGGACTCCTGGACTATGAAGATACAAGATTGAAGACTTCGTCCCGTGTCCGGAAGGGACTTTCCTTGGCGTGGAAGGCAAGCTTGGTGATACGGATATGTAGATCTCCTACCATTGTAACCGACTCTGTAACCCTAGCCCTCTCCAGTGTCTATATAAACCGGAGGGTTTTAGTCCGTAGGACGAACAACAATCATCCATAGGCTAGCTTCTAGGGTTCAGCATCCTTGATCTCGTGGTAGATCTACTCTTGTACTACCCATATCATCAATATTAATCAAGCAGGACGTAGGGTTTTACCTCCATCGAGAGGGCCGAAACCTGGGTAAAAACATCATGTCCCTTGTCTCCTGTTACCATCCGCCTAGACGCACAGTTCGGGACCCCCTACCCGAGATCCGCCAGTTTTTACACCGACACTCCCACTTGCACTAGAGTCAATAATATAGTTACATTGTGATGAATCGAATGCCCATAGAGTTCTGGTGTTGATCATGTTTTGCTCGAGGAAGACGTTTAGTCAATGGATCTACGACATTCAGGTCCGTATGCACTTTGCAAATATCTATGTCTCCATTTTGAACATTTTCATGAATGGAGTTGAAGCGACGCTTGATATGCCTAGTCTTCCTGTGAAACCTGGGCTCCTTGGCAAGGGTAATAGCTCCAGTGTTGTCACAGAAGAGAGTCATCGGGCCCGACGCATTGGGAATAACTCCTAGGTCGGTAATGAACTCCTTCACCCAGATTGCTTCTTGTGCTGCCTCCGAGGCTGCCATGTACTCCGCTTCACATGTAGATCCCGCCATGACGCTTTGCTTGCAACTGCACCAGCTGATTGCCCCACCATTCAAAATATACACGTATCCGGTTTGTGACTTAGAGTCATCCAGATCTGTGTCGAAGCTAGCATCGACGTAACCCTTTACGACGAGCTCTTTGTCACCTCCATACACGAGAAACATATCCTTAGTCCTTTTCAAGTACTTCAGGATATTCTTGACCGCTGTCCAGTGTTCCATGCCGGGATTACTTTGGTACCTTCCTACCAAACTTATGGCAAGGTTTACATCAGGTCTGGTACACAGCATGGCATACATTATAGACCCTATGGCCGAGGCATAGGGGACGACACTCATCTTTTCTCTATCTTCTACCATGGTCAGGCATTGAGCTGTGCTCAATCTCATACCTTGCAATACAGGCAAGAACCCCTTCTTGGATTGATCCATATTGAACTTCTTCAATATCTTGTCAAGGTATGTACTTTGTGAAAGACCAATGAGGCGTCTCGATCTATCTCTATAGATCTTGATGCCTAATATATAAGCAGCTTCTCCAAGGTCCTTCATTGAAAAACACTTGTTCAAGTAGGCCTTTATGTTTTCCAAGAATTCTATATCATTTCCCATCAATAGTATGTCATCCACATACAATATGAGAAATGCTACGGAGCTCCCACTCACTTTCTTGTAAACGCAGGCTTCTCCATAAGTCTGCATAAACCCAAACGCTTTGATCATCTCATCAAAACGAATGTTCCAACTCCGAGATGCTTGCACCAGCCCATAGATTGAGCGTTGGAGCTTGCACACCTTGTCAGCATTCTTAGGATCGACAAAACCTTCCGGCTGCATCATATACAATTCTTCCTTAAGGAAACCATTAAGGAATGCCGTTTTGACGTCCATTTGCCATATCTCATAATCATAGAATGCGGCAATTGCTAACATGATTCAGACGGACTTCAGCTTCGCTACGGGTGAGAAAGTCTCATCGTAGTCAACCCCTTGAACTTGTCGATAACCCTTAGCGACAAGCCGAGCTTTATAGATGGTCACATTACCATCCGCGTCTGTCTTCTTCTTAAAGATCCATTTATTTTCTATGGCTCGCCGATCAACGAGCAAGTCAGTCAAAGTCCATACTTCGTTTTCATACATGGATCCTATCTCGGATTTCATGGCTTCCAGCCATTTGTCGGAATCTGGGCCCGCCATCGCTTCTTCATAGTTCGAAGGTTCACCATTGTCCAACAACATGATTTCCAGGACAGGGTTGCCGTACCACTCTGGTGCGGAACGCGTCCTTGTGGACCTTCGAAGTTCAATAGCAACTTGATCTGAAGTTTCATGATCATCATCATTAACTTCCTACCTAGTCGGTGTAGACACCTCAGGAACAATTTCTTGAGCTGCGCCACTCTCCGGTTCAAGAGGCAATACTTCATCAAGTTCTACTTCCCTCCCACTTATTTCTTTCGAGAGAAACTCTTTCTCTAGAAAGGATCCATTCTTGGCAACAAATGTCTTGCCTTCGGATCTAAGATAGAAGGTATACCCAATAGTTTCTTTAGGGTATCCTATGAAGATGCATTTTTCCGATTTGGGTTCGAGCTTTTCAGGTTGAAGTTTCTTGACATAAGCATCACATCCCCAAACTTTCAGAAACAACAGCTTAGGTTTCTTGCCAAACCACGATTCATACGGTGTCGTCTCAACGGATTTCGACGGAGCCCTATTTAAAGTGAATGTGGCAGTCTCTATAGCATAACCCCAAAATGATAGTGGTAGATCGGTAAGAGACATCATAGATCGTACCATATCTAATAGGGTGCGATTACGACGTTCGGACACACCATTACGCTGTGGTGTTCCAGGCAGCGTGAGCTGTGAAACTATTCCACATTTCCTTAAGTGCGTGCCAAATTCGTGACTCAAATATTCTCTCCCACGATCTGATCGTAAGAACTTGATTTTCCTGTCACATTGATTCTCAACCTCACTCTGAAATTCCTTGAACTTTTCAAAGGTCTCAGACTTGTGTTTCATTAAGTATACATACCCATATCTACTTAAGTCATCAGTGAGGGTGAGTACATAAAGATAGCCACCGCGAGCCTCAACGCTCATTGGACCGCACACATCAGTATGTATGATTTCCAATAAGTTGGTTGCTCGCTCCATTGTTCCGGAGAACGGAGTCTTGGTCATTTTACCCATGAGGCATGGTTCGCACGTGTCAAATGATTCATAATCAAGAGACTCCAAAAGTCCATCTGCATGGAGTTTCTTCATGCGTTTGACACCAATGTGACCAAGGTGGCAATGCCACAAGTATGTGGGACTATCATTATCAACCTTACATCTTTTGGCATTCACACTATGAATGTGTGTAACATCACATTCGAGATTAAATAAGAATAAACCATTGACCAGTGGGGCATGACCATAAAACATGTCTCTCATATAAATAGAACAACCATTATTTTCAGATTTAAATGAGTAGCCATCTCGCATTAAACGAGATCTAGATACAGTGTTCATGCTCAAAGCTGGTACTAAATAACAATTATTGAGGTTTAAGACTAATCCCGTAGGTAAATGCAGAGGTAGCGTGCCGACGGCGATCACATCGACCTTGGAACCATTCCCGACGCGCATCGTCACCTCGTCCTTCGCTAGTCTCCGTTTATTCCGCAGTTCCTGTTTTGAGTTACAAATATGAGCAACTGCACCGGTATCAAATACCCAGGAGCTACTACGACCGCTGGTAAGGTACACATCAATAACATGTATATCACATATACCTTTGGTATTGTCGGCCTTCTTTTCCGCTAAGTACTTGGGGCAATTCCGCTTCCAGTGACCGTTTCCCTTGCAATAAAAGCACTCAGTCTCAGGCTTGGGTCCATTCTTTGACTTCTTCCCAGCAGCTTGCTTACCGGGCGCGGCAACTCCCTTGCCGTCCTTCTTGAAGTTCTTTTTACCCTTGCCTTTCTTGAACTTAGTGGTTTTATTCACCATCAACACGTGATGTTCCTTTTTGATTTCCACCTCCGCTGATTTCAGCATTGAATATACCTCAGGAATGGTCTTTTCAATCCCCTGCATATTGAAGTTCATCACAAAGCTCTTGTAGCTAGGTGGGAGCGACTGAAGGATTCTGTCAATGACCGCATCATCCAGGAGATTAACTCCTAGCTGAAACAAGCGGTTATGCAGCCCAGACATTTTGAGTATGTGCTCGCTGACAGAACTGTTCTCCTCCATCTTACAACTGTAGAACTTTTCGGAGACTTCATATCTCTCGACCCGGGCGTGAGCTTGGAAAACCATTTTCAGCTCTTGGAACATCTCATATGCTTCGTGTTGCTCAAAACGCTTTTGGAGCCCCGGTTCTAAGTTGTAAAGCATGCCACACTGAACCAGGGAGTAATCATCACTACGTGTCTGCCAAGCGTTCATAACGTCTTGTTCTGCAGGGAAAACAGGTGCTTCACCTAGCGGTGCATCAGGGACATATGCTTTCCTGGCAGCTATGAGGATAATCCTCAGGTTACGGACCCAGTCTGTGTAGTTGCTGCCATCGTCTTTCAGCTTGGTTTTCTCTAGGAATGCGTTGAAGTTGAGGGCAACATTAGCATGGGCCATTTGATCTACAAGACATATTGCAAAGGTTTTAGACTAAGTTCATGATAATTAAGTTCATCTAATCAAATTATTTAATGAACTCCCACTCAGATAGACATCCCTCTAGTCATCTAAGTGATACATGGTCCGATTCAACTCGGCCGTGTCTGATGATCATGTGAGACGGACTAGTCATCATCGGTGAACATCTTCATGTTGATCGTATCTTCTATACGACTCATGTTCGACCTTTCGGTCTTCCGTGTTCTGAGGCCATGTCTGTACATGCTAGGCTCGTCAAGTCAACCTAAGTGTATTGCGTGTGTAAATCTAGCTTACACCCGTTGTATGCGAATGTTAGAGCCTATCACACCCGATCATCACGTGGTGCTTCGGAACAACGGACCTTAGCAATGGTGCACAGTTAGGGGGAACACTTTCTTGAAATTATTGTGAGGGATCGTCATATTTACTACCGTCGTTCTAAGCAAATAAGAAGCAAAAACATGATAAACATCACATGCAATCAAATAGTGACATGATATGGCCAATATCATTTGCTCCTTTTGATCTCCATCTTCGGGGCGCCATGATCATCATCGTCACCGGCATGACACCATGATCTCCATCATCATGATCTCCATCATCGTGTCTCCATGAAGTTATCTCGTCATCTATTACTTCTACTACTATGGCTAACGGTTTAGCAATAAAGTAAAGTAATTACATGATGTTTATGTTGACACGCAGGTCATAAATAAATTAAGACAACTCCTATGGCTCCTGCCGGTTGTCATACTCATCTACATGCAAGTCGTCATTCCTATTACAAGAACGTGATCAATCTCATATATCACATATATCATTCATCACATCCTTTTGGCCATATCACATCACATGGCACATGCTGCAAAAACAAGTTAGACGTCCTCTAATTGTTGTTGCAAGTTTTTTACGTGGCTGCTATAGGTTTCTAGCAAGAACGTTTCTTACCTACGCCAAAACCACAACGTGATATGCCAATTTCTATTTACTCTTCATAAGGACCCTTTTCATCGAATCCAATCCGACTAAAATGGGAGAGACATACACCCGCTAGCCACCTTATGCAACTAGTGCATGTCAGTCAGTGGAACCAGTCTCACGTAAGCGTACGTGTAAGTTCAGTCCGGGCCGCTTCATCCCATGATGCCGCCGAATCAAGATAAGACTAGTAACGGCAAGTAAATTGACAAAATCAACGCCCACAACAACTTGTGTTCTACTCGTGCATAGAAACTACGCATAGACCTAGCTTACCTTTCGAGGCAACTACGGCCTCATGAAGAGAACTATGCTACTCATGACCTCGAATTGGCAGCTATAGTTCATGCCCTGAAGACATGGCGACATTACCTCCTAGGGAAGCGGTGTGAGATATACACGGATCACAAAAGTCTAAAGTATATTTTCACTCAGAAGGAATTGAACATGAGGCAAAGAAGATGGCTAGAGTTGATCAAGGATTATGACCTTAGTGTTCAATACCACCCTAGAAAGGCTAATGTGGTAGCAGATGCATTAAGCAGAAAGGCTTGTTCCTTGAATGCTATGCTTAAGGACAGGCTACCCGCCTTGTATGAAGAACTTGAAAGCTTCGGGTTGGAACTGGTTGTACCAGGATTCTTGGCCAACCTCGAAGTTAGGCCTACCTTGATAGATGATGTTAAGGAAGCTCAGAAGGGACACGGAAGTATCGAAGGCATCAAGAGGAAGATCAAGGTAGGCAAGGCCCTAGGATTCTCAGAGGATGAGCAAGGAATTGTGTGGTTTGGGAATCGCATTTGCGTACCCAACAAGATTGAGCTCAAGAATTTGATCTTGCAAGAAGCTCATGACACCCCGTATTCCATCCACCCCGGAGGAACCAAGATGTATCAAGACCTAAAGGAAAGATTTTGGTGGCATGGCATGAAGAGAGAGATAGCCACTTTCGTCGCTAAGTGTGACATATGCCAAAGGGTCAAAGCTGAACATCAGCGACCCGCTAGATTGTTACAGCCTCTCAAGGTGCCTGAATGGAAATGGGATAAAGTCGGAATGGACTTCATCACTGGATTACCAAGGTCAAATAAGGGACATGACTCCATCTGGGTCATAGTCGACCATTTGACCAAAGTAGCCCATTTCATTCCTGTCAAAACGACTTACAAGGGAAACCAGCTAGCCAGCCTCTACATCAACAGAATCGTAAGCCTTCATGGTGTTCCCAAGGAGATTGTGTCAGACCGAGGAACCCAGTTTACCTCAAGATTCTGGAAGAAGTTCCAACAGGCCATGGGGACCAAGTTGTCCTTCAGCACTGCTTTCCACCCACAGACCGGAGGTCAGACAGAGTGAGTGAATCAGATACTCGAAGACATGCTCCGAGCCTGTGTCTTAGCATATGGAGCTAGGTGGGAAGATTGCCTCCCTTTCGCCGTGTTCTCCTACAACAACAGTTATCAGTCAAGCCTCCAGATGGCACCATTTGAGGTGTTGTACGGACGCAAGTGTCGCACACCCCTCAATTGGTCAGAGACTGGAGAAGGACTAGTCTGTGGGGCCGATATCCTCCGTGAAGCAGAAGAGCAAGTCCAGCTTGTCAGAGAGCATTTGAAGACTGCCAAGTCAAGGCAGAAGAGCTACGCTGACTCGCATCGGAGAGACATGACCTTCCGAGTTGGAGACCATGTCTATCTCCGGGTCACACCTCTCAAGGGAACCCAGCGCTTCCATGTCAAAGGAAAACTCGCACCAAGATACATCGGCCCCTTCGAGATCACTAAACGGCGAGGAGAAGTGGCTTACCAGTTGGAACTGCCACCTGAACTATCCGATGTGCACAACGTATTCCACGTGTCACAACTCCGGAAGTGTCTCCAAGTTCCAGACAAACCTGATCTTTACAAGGACATCGATCACCAAGCCATTGACCTTCAGCCCGATTTGACCTACCGCGAGAGACCCATCTACATTGTGGACGAGGCTGAATGACGCACTCATGATTTGACCTATCTGTGGCTTTTATTTGGAGTTGGTTTTCTCTCTGTGTTTTTCAAGTGCTCTTTAAAGTCAACACAACTCCACCTTCTATACTTCATCTCCTTGCCCCAAAATTCTGCCCAATGATCATGCCATGTGTATAGAGCAATATAGTATTTTCTTACAAAAATAATTTGGCCAAAAAGTATTTTCAAAAATTAAAACCCTTGAATTGAGGTTTGCACAACAAGTACTTAATTAAGGGCAGTAAAAATCTTTCCAAAAGTATATTTGAATCCTATTAGATATAGGACTCCCATAAACCACAAAAATATAATTTTAAAAGTTATTTTCCTATTTTATTCAAAAGCTTTTTCTTAAGGCCAGAAATGGTCTTTAATAGGGAAAATTTATTTTATTGTTTCAAAAATATTTGACAAAAATCAGGGAAACTCAGTGGACATATATTTTCCATATATAAGAGTTTCAACACATGGTCATGTTCAAAATATTGATCAAAACCTCCCAAAACCCTTTCTGCCCATTCTAAGGATTTGAAATATTTCTACTGGAAATATTTTCATAAAAATCCAAGGAAAATCCAACAAGTCACCAATGCATATTGTGATCACCTTACAAAGCCTCATATCAATCAAGGTCATTTTGGTTCACCAAAATGCCCCAAAACCCTCTCTGACCAGAATCAAACTTGAACAACTTTGTACTACCAACTTTCTCTCCTTGACCCCAACTTTTCTGAGCATGTTCACATGACCAAATGAGGCCACTACACCAAGTGGTTCATCAAGGGGAAGTGATTTTCTCAACTAGATCTACACAAGTTCATTTCTGCTAATTTCTAGGGTTTACAAAAGTTACATTGTGAACTTTGCCCAAATAAGCTCAAAATGGGTGTAAGGCCCTAATTATATGTGAAATTTCACCCTGTGGAGTCTCCTGCCAAATGGAGTTCATTTGCTTAACCAAACAAGCATCAAACACCTTCTGCCATTTTACTAAAACCCCTGTTTTGACCTCTTCCACTCTTCTCCATGGCCTCCACTTTTTACCACAGTCCCTCCTAGACCTCTTCTACCTCCAATAGCAATGGATGCATCTCAGATCAATAATTGAGGGGTGAAACCACCTCTTTTACCTCTCTGGACAGCCCTTGCACCCCTCTTCCTCACCTCCCTCCTCACTCCAGTGGCCACCCAAGGCATCCAAGGCTTTCCCCACATTCTTTACTCCTCCCTAGAGCTACCAGACATGCTTGGCCGTGCCCACTTTGCCAAAGAAATGGCATGCCGGCCATTTGCACACTTTGGAGCGCGCTACAGTGCGCTCCCGCACTATAGCTGCCCCCTGCCAACCACCTCCGGCCACCTCGGCTCTCCCCCTCACGCCAGCCGATGCTCCTTGACGTCCACAGCATGCTATGCCTCTGTCCCCCTCCTCCTTCTCCCTCCTACTGCCCTTGCTCGCACGCGCGCCGGCCGCCCGAGAGCTCCAATGAGCGGCCTCACACGCGCGGCGTCTCTGACCCCTCCCCGCTCCCTCTCTTCTCCCCTTGGGTGTAGTTGACCCCCACAAACGCCCTAGACTCGGCGCAGCACCCTCCCGAGGCCCGTAGCGACGAGCACGAGCTCCCCGGCGCACGAGCCCACGGTGGACCGCCGCTCGCCTATATAAGGCATCCCCGAGCCCCCCTCTAGCCACCACTCGTCCTCTTCCACTCCAAATAGCCCCATTGGGCCTCCCGTTCACTCCCAGAGCCGCCCGAGCTCGAGATCGAGCTCGAGCTCCGCCGCTTCGGCTCGCCGGAGTTCGCGAGGTACAGGCCTCCCCCGCTCCTCCTCTGCCTCGATCTGGAACCCCCGAGCACCCCTGATCATTTCCCCTTTCTCCCCCGCTTCTTTTGCAGCCGGAAACGGCCGGAACCGACGACGCCCGAAGGTCCTCCGCCGCGAGACCTCGTCGCCGGCGAACCAGGCCGCCTCGGCGACCGCAACCACCTCCACCCGAACGGCGACTCGACGCTGAGTCCATCCGTACCCTCGCCCGACCTTGCCGTGCCCTACATCGAGGCCGGTGAGCTTGCCGGCCCTCTGTCGTAGGGTTAGGGATGACAGGCGGGCCCCGCCTGTCAGCCTCTCCTCTCCATCGCCCCTCTCTCTCTCGCTGACGCCTGGGCCCCGCCCGTCAGGTTTAAACCTGGTGCGCGCGCGTGCACCAGTGCGCTGGGCCGCCTCTCTGGGTGGGCCTGCTGCGCTGCGGCTGTTCTAGCCCAGCAGGCACAGAGCCCTTTTTCCTTTTCTTTTTCTGTAACTTTTCCAAAAAATCCACAGGATTAAATAATAATCCAAATGCAATAATTCCAACTCCTAAATTCTTGTAATAATCCCACCTATTTATTGGTGCGGTTTTCATTCATATCAAACCAACTTTTCTTCACTGTTCAAATTTAAATTTGAATTTGAGCATTTATGCCTGTCATTTAAAATTCTTAGCACTGTTTCCATGACTCCAAATCCAAAACTAGGAATTTTCCCCTTCTTAGTTTTCACCCTAGTATTTAACAAAAATGAGTTGACATTTTTCTGAGCACTTTGGTTTTTCTATTTTATTATTGCCTTATTTTCTCGTTATTATTTTGCGACGATAGATTGCGTTGCTGATGAAGGAGTTGGACCAGAAGACTCTGAAGACCTAGAAGACTTTGTTGAACCAGGCAAGCAGGCCTTTGACCATGTCTATGAAACCCTTTTTATGCATGTCATATAGCACTTTATTAGTGTTGCATCAGAATCATGATGAGATGGTAACCACTTTAATGGGTTGCCTCTATTACTTCCTCGTTGATACTTGCATTGTGAATGACCCTACCTCCTTATGAGGGTTATGCCGGTGGGAGTAGATAGGATGCTAAAGTAGTGCTACACAAAAAGGGACGGGAATATGCATGGTGATGGAGACATAGTATTTTCAAAAGACTTTCGAAAACCCCATCGGGTGACACTTATGCCCGGGGGAGATGATGAGTTGGGTAACCACTTGATGATGAAGTGGTGTACCGAGGCAAGTGTGTCGGAGTAAATAACCATGGGTAGCCTAGCCGGCTCCCCCTGGCCCTTCTGAAAAAATTACGAGCCGATCCGGCCTTCAAGAATCCAAGACATGGGGCCGCCTTCCCCTTGCCGGCTGTCTCCCAGGCCAGCTATCGGAAGGCAACCCGACTTTAGCCCTCATGAAGAAAGCCGCGGGAGGGCCGGCTTCGAGAAGCTGGCCGCGAGAAGGCCGACTCCACGAAGCTGGCTCCCACAAAGCGGTCAAGATCGTACCCTCAAAGTCTGCATCCACATAACGGCGATGTGACGGGGCGTGGCTACAGTAAAGCCTGCCACCCCCGAATCCCGGAGCACGCCTGGCACAGTGAGCCGTACGGGTGGCCATGACCCGTCCGGCGCGGCACTGTTGCCACGTTGACCCTGATGTCATCCATGACGGGCTGCCAGCGTGGCCCACGGGCGGTGGGCCCCTTCAGGAAGAGAGACACCCGAAGGCGGCCAGGCCTCCCCCAGTCGGCCCAACACAGAGCCGGCTCCCCACAGCCGGCTTGCCACCTCCCTCGAAGGAGACGCCCCATTAAGAAGACAAGACGCGGTGAGGCTACAGCGATCACCCGCCGGACGGCGGCACTGTAGCCACGCCCACCTCGGCGAAGCCCTCGTCACCAAGATTGAGCAACACTAACCAGCCGCCGACAAGGCCCTGTACAGTGGGGCCTACCTGTCGACCAAGGAGCCGGCAGCCGGTGGGACCCACCAGCCGGCGGGCCCCAGCAGCCGGCGCAGAAGCCGGCGAGTGTAGACACAGACGGTTGGGCCCCACGCCCAGCCGGATTACCATTGTATCCCCGGGGGGTAGGCCTATATAAACCCCCCGGGACACCCATGCAAAGGGTTGATCCCTGCTAGTTTTAGACACCACATAGGGAGGAGAAGAGAGCAAGCAGTGCCCTTCTTCCTCCTCTCGCCAAACAGCTCACGGAGCATCGTGTAGCTACTTGTTCATCTAGTGATCATGCGGAGACCCCGCAGAGTAGCAGTAGGGGTGTTATCTCCACGAAGAGCCCCGAAGCTGGGTAAGATTCACCGGCGTGCATGTCTTCGCCTCATCCCGCTTCCAGGCACCGGCGACGTCTTATTGGCTCCCACAATGATAAGCCACCCGTTGGCATATGTCGCACCTACCACCCGACATTTGGCGCCCACCATGGGGCCAGGTGCACCGTCGTTCGGAGACCTGTTCTGGACGGGAACCCTCTTCCTCCCCCGCGAGCGTAGCCAGCCCAGCACGCCCGACGGCGCTTGCCACGACGCGCTGCAAGGCGTCACCAATGTCTGCGCAGCGAGCGGCCTCACCGATCTCCTTGACAAGACCCTCATCTCCGACGAGCTCGCCCCTGACACGGGCGCCGACCACCTCGTCAACCTCCTCGGCCAGCTCCACGTCTCCGGCGAGCCTGCTATGGACTTGGAGCCGGTTGGCTCCATCGATCCGATGCCTGTCGACTCCGACACGACCTCACTCGACACTTTCCCCACCGACGTCACGATCTACAACGACCCGCTTCCCCGGGCCGATGGCGGCGACGCTGTCACCACCGAGGTGATGGTCATCGGCCACGGCGGCGCTTCTGACGAGAGCGCCTGCGACGCCCCGCACACGGCGATCCACGACTTGTCCATCCCCCTCCCGGCCGATGCCGACGCTAAAGCACTAGAGGCTCGCCGCCTCGCCCTCCTCGCGGAGGGCCGGAAGTTGGTTTCCATGAGACGCCTCGCTGAGGCCCACCGACGCGAAGCCGACCGCGCCGCCTTTGGCACGCCGCCCCCAGGCGGGCCCAGGCGGGCCGGCGCTATCAGACAGCGCGGCGCTGTCGTCGCCGACATGTTAGGAGTCGACCGCCCAGTCTACGCCACTCCACTCGAGAACCTGCACGCCGCCCAGGAGGCCGTAGACGAGCTAGATGGACTGAGGGCCGAAGAACTCCCCCACATGACCCGACGCATCCAGCAGCTAATCGATGCAGCCGCGCAGCGACACGAAGCCGACGCCCGCGCAGAAAGCCCTCCCCCGCGCCGAGATCACGGCGCGACGTCCCGGACGCCGACTACGGGTAAAACCCGCGTGCAGCGTGAGAAAGAGTCGGCTGCCAGCCAAAGCCGAACCCGAATCTCCATCGAGCGAGACGTAGAAGGCCACCCCCGGGCCGTGGAGTGGCGAGGCAACCCGTCTCCGCCTCGGCCCCGTGGAGAGAGATATCCCACCCCACCGCCTGTTGCGCATCCGACTCTCAGCGGCCGGCTAGGTCGCCGCGAAGGAGTCGGCGAGAACGACGCCCGCCATCGGATCGACGCGCAGAAGCCGAAGGCACGAAAGAGAGACGACTCCGGCAAGGAGTCGGAACGACCATGGAACGCCAACCTCCTCTGAAGATTTTACAGTTGAAATGCAGTATGTATCACGCTAACTTTTGTACTAAGTATGAGACAATAGGCCCCCCGAGGAGAGCTCGGGGACTGCCATCTTTTATCTATGGATGAAGAGTATCATGCTTATGACCTTGTCATTACATTCACCTTTTCCGTCCGGCACCGGGTTCGACTAGTCGGCCCGGGGACTGGCCGCCTGGAGTTATATTAGAAGTCCTACCCGCAGTCAGACAAGTAGTGTGCCGGCTCCCAAGCCTTCTCTTGCCAAAAGTCGCAGATCGAAGAACCGGCTGTCTGGCTGGCAAGAGTTAAAGGCAGGAAAGGACGCCCACACGAAAAACGGCTAGGGACTAACGGACTAATATAACAAAAGCCAGTTTTTCTCCCACCACCGAGCGACTACCAGAGTAGCCGGCCGGCCGGCTTCCATTCACCTCGCTTCAATCTAAGAAAGCTCGAGTACTTGCCTTCCCAAAAGAGGAAGGCGGCAAAGGAAACAGCCTAAGGATAAAAAGCATACACGAATGGAAACCAAACATGCACACAATAATATTTACATAAAAGACCTTCAAAAGGCCAGCATTCAACATAGTTCGAATACACCCCCAGTGGGTGGAACTGCGCAAGTTTAATAAAATTGTTCAAAAGGCAACAAGCAGGAAAAAACAAGGACGGCAGATTAAGCCAAGGGAGCGACTGGCGAGTCGGGCAGGTCGGTGGAGACAGCAGTGCTGGCTGGAGGAGTGGCCGGCTGGCGAACCTCGGCATGATCACCGCCTCCCGCAGAGGGCGCGCTAGCACGCGCCTCGTTGCTGGAGGCACGATTAGGCTGAGGCTGGCTGGCCACTTCACCGGTCGGCTCAACGTCTTCGCCTTCCTCTCCTTCGTCGTCTTCGCCTTCATCGCTGGAGGCGATCTCCTCTGCCGAGTCTTCACCCGCTGCCAGGTCCAGCCCGAACCACTCCTCTAGCTGGGCAACATCGTCGTCATTAATTTCAGGAGCGGAGACGCTGATGTCAGTACACTCGGCGATCATCGAAGCGCGCTAAGCGATAGCCGGCCGCACCTCCTCCATCTCTTCGTCGGCCTCCAGCCGCCAGGTGCGCAGCTGGTCCAGGTTCAGCTCCGGATACCAGGCTCGGACGAACTCCAGCGCTCGCCCAGCTCCAAGTCGGGATGCCGATGCCTTCCAGGCCTCAAAGCGGCCAACCGCAACCTCCAGCCAGTCGGCAGTCCGACTCGGGGTGCAGGGAATCGTCTCGCTTGGCCAGAGGGCGGCCAACACCTGCGCCCCGGCGCGCTGGAGGCGGCGGAGCATATGGTGAGCCGGCTGCAGCCGGGCTTGGACCGCCAAGAGTTGCTCCTCAAGCGTCCGGCTCACGTCCGGCGCGATTTCAGCCCCCGCCTGCCGGCGCGCCTCGCGATGGGCCTCGATGGTTTGAGTGGCGAGGACGGAGTAGCCGGGAAAGTAGTCTGCACAAAGAACAAAAAGCAGCACAAGTCAGAACACAAATCAGGGATCAAGGGGCAAGCAAGGAGTGAGGAAGGCGGCTTACCATCGATCAGATCCTCGATACGACTGAAGCCCTCGCTCAGTGCCTGCTTCGCTTCAGCCCAGCCCGCCGCTTCGGTCTCGAACTCGGCCTTCAGGGCGTCCTCGCTATCCTACGCCTTCTTCAGGGCCGCCTTGTGGCTCTCCTCCTGGTCGGCCAACTTCTTGGACAGGCGGTCACGCTCCAGGACCAAGGCGTTGTACTCGGCTTCCTTGGCGCGAAGGGCGGCCTGGGCCCCGCTGAGCTGCCCCCTCAAGTCGGCATTGGCTCCTGCAAGCATGAAGACAAAGGAAAAATTAATAAGGAAGAAGTCGTCAAGGAAGATCCGACCCGGCTGCTCAGCAGTCGGCCTGAATCTCGGGGACTACACCCAGTGGGTGCGCTGACGCGCCCCCACAGGAGATGAACGAGACAAAGCACGCACTCCGGCTGCTGGTCAGGTCCTCGATTCTCCGGCCCAGCTCCTGAGCCTGGGAGTTGAAGGCGGCTGTGCGGAGGTTATAATACTCCTGAAAGATTATACAGGAGGCGAGGATAAGTTAAGTTGTCAGGACCTAGTAAGTTCCAAGCCGCCTGCGCAGCAGCCGACTCGGAACTCGGGGACTACACCCAGTGGGTGCGCTGACGCGCCCCCACGGAAAAAATCAAAAGAGCAAAATAACCAAGGCCAGAAGACTCACCCGGATGACGGCCCGCGTCGCGAGGAACTCTTGGGTGTATCGCTGCAGCGAGGCGGCCTGAGCTTGAAGCCGGTTCCAGACCTCCTGGGCTGCCGCATTCAGCTCGCCCATCCCCCCGCTGGGAGTCCACTCGGACGTGCTGGCACTGGCCGCCTCCAGGGCCTCCGCCGCCTGGCTAGCGCCCGCAGCTCGGTGCGGTTCCGGCGCGGAGGCGCCACCCCCTGCGCGCCGGTGCAATGCCGGCTGCACCTTGAGGCCGGCCCCTGCCTCCGGCTCGCCCCCGGACGGCTGCTCTGGCGCCGCAGCTGATTGGCCGCTTTGGCCCGCTCCAGTCAGCGCCGTCTGTGGTGCCCCCTCCATGAAGATCACGTGGTCCTCCCTCCTCTCCATTACCGGCGGGCCTTGGTCGACCTCCTCCGACGGGGGCACGGGAATGTCGGGGGCCACGGCGCGGAGGGGAACGACAAGCTGCGGAGGCTGGTTGTGCGAGGCCTCCGCCTCCGTCTCCGCGGATGCCGCCTCCGCCCGGGCCTTGGCCGCCACGTCGGCCTGCTCCTTCGTCGCCTGGGCGGTCCTTCGCTCCGCCGCCTCCCGCTCCTCCCGCGCCTCCCGTGCGTTTCGCTCCGTGGCCTCCCTAAGGTCGGCGCGGGGATCCACGCGACGGGAGCCTGAAGACCCTCCAGTTGGCCTGACTACGGAGCCGCCAGGACCCTGCTCAAGGGAAAGCGGTGCCCTGTCCGGCGAATAAAGAAAGGTTTAGAAGAGCTTCGGTCGAAAAAGACAACAAAAAATATATGCAAGACATTCGACGACTTACGCCGAGATCGCCTGCGGCTGTTTCACCGCCTTGCGAAAGCGGGCCGCCTTCACGGCCGCCTCATCCCGCTTGGCCGCCGCCGTAGAAGCCTTGGATTTCTTCGGCCGGCTGCCGAAGAAGGTCGACGCGGCCCGGCGCTTCTGCGCGCCGCCACGGGCAGCCGGCGCGGCAGACGGGCCCGTGCCTTGATGATCAAGCGCCGGCTGGCGGTGTGGGGCGGCTTCGACCTCGTCATCATACGGCCAGTCCTCGAGGCCGGCCCCGAGCCCCGCGCCTCCGGCCTCGTCGCCTTCCCCCACGATGGCGTCTTCCATGGCGGCCGCTCCCAGGTTCGGATCGTCGGCGTCGTCCACCGTGCGGTCGGGGAGGAGTTGGCGCTCTACCCCTGCGGCCCCGGCTATCGGCGGAAGAAGAGGGTTCTGCTAAAGGCAAACCAACTGATTAGAGGTCGGCTATCATGAGGCCGGCTACAAAAAAGAAGAAAAACTTACGGCAAGCGGAGGGTTGGCGCGGGAATACGGCTCCTTGCCGTATCGCCAATCCTCGGCGAGCTTGCAGTTGGAGATGTAGTTCACCATGTAAGACACCTCTGCATGAGGCATCTCCCTGGTGCTCAGCCGGCACGGGTCGAAGCGGCCGCTCATCTGGCAAATCATGTGAGGCCGGCCTTGGAGCGGAAGTACCCGGCGCTCCACGAAGGCGGCCACCAAGTCGACTCCGGTCAGGCCCTCCGACTGGATCATCACCCGAAGCCGGGAGACGGCTGCGTTCCCAGCTTGGGACAGTGACCTGGCCCGGTAGCTCCACGAAGGTTGCCTCCCAGCCGGCGGGCCGGCTACGTAAGCCGGCAGGTTGACGTAGTCGCCTTGCGGGGTGATGTTCCTCACGTAAAAGTAGGACTTCTGCCAGAGCTTCACCGACTGGATCAGCGGGATGGGCGGGAACGGATTGTTCTCGCTCGCCCGCCTCATGGCAATGAAGGCTACGCAGGGGGGGCACGCCCGCGACGACGGTGCCGAGCTTGCTCTGGAAGAATTCCCCCCAGAGCTCGAGCGTGGGGAGAACCCCAAGAAAGCCCTCGCACAGGGTGACGAAAGCCGACAGCAGCATCACCGCGTTGGGCGTGAGGTGATGCGGCTGGAGGTGGTAGAATTCAAGGAAGGCTCGAAGGAATCCGCTCGCCGGGAGGCCGAAACCGCGCAGGTAGTGCGAGCGGAAGATCACCCGCTCGCCCTCCTCCGGTGCCGGCGAAATCTCCCTCGCCGGCGCTTGACGAACCCACATGAAGTTCTCGCCCGGCAGGCGCCGCGTCCAGCGGAGGAACTCGACGTGGTCCTCGTGGACGTTGGAGCCATCCCACGAGCTCGACGGCGCCATGGGAGCGACGCGGCGAGGACCAAGACGATGCGACAACGGAGATGCGCACGACCCCGCTACGGCGGGACCAAAGGAACTGAGAGGTCTGACGGCGGAATAGCGCGGCAAAGGGTTGCTGCGGCGGCGGAAAGAATAAGAAGGAAGGCAAGAAGGGGTGGAGCGAGGAAGAGCGTGCGAGCCTCTGCCGCTCCCCCTCCTCCCCCTACTTATAGACCTGCGTGGCGGAGCCGAGGAGGCGTGGCGTGGGGGAACGTGGGGATCAACTGCGCCCACTCCCCCACGTCGCGCGATTATTGCGCCCTGATGGCATAATAAAACCGCCGTGGGAAGGCAAGCGGTCTGCATGGGCCGCAGAAGATCCGCGTTCGGGCCGAGGCCTAGGAGTGGCGGGCCCGGGCCTGCGGCGGCGTCCCGTCGCGCGCGTGCACTGGCAGGATCTCCTTGCCACGTGGCCCACGGGATGGCGTGCGGTCAGCTCGCAGGCCGACCCGCGTTCCCGCCAATGAGAAACGGGGCTTCCCGAAGACGACGCGCACAAGCATAGCCGGCCCCTCAGGATAGGAAGCTGACCGAGCTTTTCGTCCTTTTTTCAGCCTCGAAGCTCGATCAACTTCGGGGACTATTGTCGGAGTAAATAACCATGGGTAGCCTAGCCGGCTCCCCCTGGCCCTTCTGAAAAAATTACGAGCCGATCCGGCCTTCAAGAATCCAAGACATGGGGCCGCCTTCCCCTTGCCGGCTGTCTCCCAGGCCAGCTATCGGAAGGCAACCCGACTTTAGCCCTCATGAAGAAAGCCGCGGGAGGGCCGGCTTCGAGAAGCCGACCGTGAGAAGGCCGACTCCAAGAAGCCGGCTCCCACAAAGCGGTCAAGATCGTACCCTCAAAGTCTGCATCCACATAACGGCGATGTGACGGGGCGTGGCTACAGTAAAGCCTGCCACCCCCGAATCCCGGAGCACGCCTGGCACAGTGCGCCGTACGGGTGGCCATGACCCGTCTGGCGTGGCACTGTTGCCATGTTGACCCTGATGTCATCCACGACGGGCTGCTAGCGCGGCCCACGGGCGGTGGGCCCCTTCGGGCAGAGAGACACCCGAAGGCGGCCAGGCCTCCCCCGGTCGGCCCAAGATAGAGCCGGCTCCCCACAGCCAGCTTGCCACCTCCCTCGAAGGAGACGCCCCATTAAGGAGACAAGACGCGGTGAGGCTACAGCGATCACCCGCTGGACGGCAGCACTGTAGCCATGCCCACCTCGGTGAAGCCCTCGTCACCAAGATTGAGCAACAGTAACCAGCCGCCGACAAGGCCCTGGACAGTGGGGCCTGCCTGTCGACCAAGGAGCCGGCAGCCGGCGGGACCCACCAGCCGGCGGGCCCCAGCAGCCGGCGCAGAAGCCGGCGAGTGTAGACACAGACGGCTGGGCCCCACGCCCAGCCGGATTACCATTGTATCCCCGGGGGGTAGGCCTATATAAACCCCTCGGGACACCCATGCAAAGGTTGGTCCCTGCTAGTTTTAGACACCACATAGGGAGGAGAAGAGAGCGAGCAGTGCCCTTCTTCCTCCTCTCGCCAAACAGCTCACGGAGCATCGTGTAGCTACTTGTTCATCTAGTGATCATGCGGAGACCCCGCAGAGCAGCAGTAGGGGTGTTATCTCCACGGAGAGCCTCGAAGCTGGGTAAGATTCGCCGGCGTGCATGTCTTCGCCTCATCCCGCTTCCAGGCACCGGCGACGTCTTATTGGCTCCCATAATGATAAGCCACCCATTGGCATATGTTGCACCTACCACCCGAGAAAGTGTGTGTGTTGTTTTTTAAAACGGATTGGTTTAAGTTGCGACCGTTATTCCAACCTTACATGCGCAACCACTCTACCCTTGTATGGGAAAGGGCATTATTGATTACCTAGGCCGATACTAGCTTGGAGCCCGCATTACTAGTGACGGGAGAGTTGTTGGTGCCCTCTCTCGGGACGGGGTCATGCCAGGTAGGGCGGCCATGACTGTTTTCACAGGGCACCGGATACACCGTTGTGTCCCTTCTCGGATGTTACGATCTCGAGTGAGTCTCGTATGATGTACATCGTGAGGATACAGAACAACGAGTGGACTCCTTATTAGTGTCGTCTAGGGAAAGATAGTGATCGGGTGCTTACCCCGGGTACTTGAGGTACCGCAGGTCGTGGATGACACGGAAGTTCCCCGAATCTTGTGGGTAAAGTGTGCAACCTCTACAGAGTGTAAAACTATTCGAATAGCCGTGTCCACGGTCAAGGACAGTTGGGTAACCGCTCTTGGGCTACGTCCACTTGTTTACAAACCAGTGTGTGTGGGAAGTACTTCTTGGGTCAAGTCAAAGGACTTGACATAAATGAGTTGGGTTGGATCCCTCTCCCTTTATGTTGATATCTGTAACCAGCCCCTATGGTTACTTGAATCCATGCGATACATGGTTTACCAGTTATTGAACATGTCATAACACGACAAAATCAGCTTTCTGCAAAAATTTACCTATGTCATGCATTGTTGTATCTTGAGCCAAAACATGGGTTGCTTGCGAGTACATTCAAAGTACTCATTGGCTTGCCACTGGTTATTTAATTGGCCAGGCATGGAAGAACATGAGTTCGAAGAAGAGTTCTTTGGAGACGAACATGCGAACTAGGACGTTTCCCAGTCAGAATGCCTGTACGGTTAAGGCAGATGGCATGGGTTCTACTTATCAACTAAGATTTCCGCTGCTTAAGTTTATTTGGTATTCAACCCTTGTGGCTTTATCTATGTAAGACTTGACCATAATGGTCATAATTTGTGTAAGACGATATGTATGGATGTAAGACTCTTGTTATTCAGCTTCTGTGTGTCCAGTGAGCATTGATCTCTGGGATCACTGTACACGTGCATTCGGTGATCTCGACTTATGAGTCGGGGTCCCCACATCACATCATTCTCCTAATGATGTGATCCCATTATCAATGACATCCAATGTCCATAGTCAGGAAACCGTGACTATCTATTGATCAATGAGCTAGTTAACTAGAGGCTTACTAGGGACATGTTATGTTCTATGTATTCACACATGCATTATGATTTCCGGATAACACAATTATAGCATGAACAATAGACAATTGTCATGAAGAAGGAAATATAATAATAATCATTTTATTATTGCCTCTAGGGCATATTTCCAACATCATAGGCGCCTCTGGTCCAATGAATGGATGACATCTGTCCCAATAGTGAGCCAACACGTGTTTCCTCCGGCCAATGAGAATTTTACACATGGAAAATCCTCATTGGTCCGGGCTGTTAGCGGGTTATCGGATCCAAAACCGGACCCGATAGCTTAAAGGCGACCCGTTATGGTGGATGCCACGTGTCAGTCACCCTTGACGAAAGCACTTCCATGAAGCGCCATTTATCGTCATGGAAGTGGACACTTCTGTGATGATAATTTTGATAATGTCATGGAACACTTCTATGACAGCACATGTATGACTGTCTTGATTCTGTCATAAAATCGTCATGGATGTACATGCATGACAGAAAACATGACCTACTATGACAAACACTTATCATATGGAAGTGTATTTTTTTGTAGTGAGATATATGTTTTTGTAATCTGAAAATAAAAAAGACACCAAGGTAGCAAGTAACAAAAGTGAGCGAAAACGATATTGCAATGCTACGAAACAAGGCCTAGGGTTCATACTTTCACCAGTGCATGTTCTCTCAATAATGATACATAATTAGATCATATAACAATCCCTCAATGTGCAACAAAGAGTCACTCCAAAGTCACTAATAGCGGAGAACAAACGAAGAGATTATTGTAGGGTACGAAACCACCTCAAAGTTATTCTTTCTGATCGATCTATTGGGCTATTCCTATAAGTGTCACAAACAACCCTAGAGTTCATACTAAAATAACACCTTAAGACACACATCAACCAAAAACCTAATGTCACCTAGATACTCCAACGTCACCACAAGTATCCGCGGGTTTGATTATACGATATGCATCACACAATCTCATATTCATCTATTCAAACCAACACAAAGAACTTCAAAGAATGCCCCAAAGTTTCTACCGGAGAGTCAAGACGAAACGTGTGCCAACCCCTATGCATAAGTTCATAAGGTCACATAACCTGCAAGTTGATCTCCAAAACATACATCAAGTAGATCGCATGAATATCCCATTGTCACCACAGATAAACACATGCAAGACATACATCAAGTGTTCTGAAGCCTTAAATACTCAATCCGATAAGATAACTTCAAAGGGAAAACTCTATCCATTACAAGAAGGTAGAGGGGGAGAAACATCATAAGATCCAACTATAATAGCAAAGCTCGCGGTACACCAAAATCATGCCAAATCAAGAACACGAGAGAGTGAGAGATCAAACACATAGCTACTGGTACATACCCTCAGCCCCAAGAGTGAACTACTCCCTCCTCATCATGAAGAGCGTCGGGATGATGAAGGTGACCACCGGTGATGATTCCCCCCTTTGGCAGGGTGCCGGAACAAGGCCCCGATTGGTTTTTGGTGGCTATAGAGGCTTGCGGTGGAGGAACTCCTGATCTAGGTTCTGTTCTGGAGGTTTGGGGATATATAAGAGGTGTTGGCGTCGAGAACAAGTCAGGGGAGTCCACGAGGGGCCCACAAGGCAGAGGGAGCGCCCGTGGGGGAGGGGAGGGCGCACCCTCCACCCCTGTGGAGGTCCCGTGGCTCTTCTGGCCCAACTCTTGTGCTTCGGGGGCTTCTTCTGGTCCAAAAACAATCGTCGTGAAGTTTCGGTCAATTGGACTCCGTTTGATATTCCTTTCCTGCGAAACTCAAAAACAAGGAAAAAACAGAAACTGGCACTCAGCTCTAGGTTAATAGGTTAGTCCCAAAAATCATATAAAATAGCATATAAAACATCCAAGATAGATAATATAATAGCATGGAACAATCAAAAATTATAGATACGTTGGAGACGTATCAAGCATCCCCAAGGTTAATTCATGCTCGTCCTCAAGTAGGTAAATGATAGAAACATAACTTTTGATGCGGAATGCTACCTAACATATTCATTCATGTAATTTTCTTTATTGTGGCAAGAATATTCAAATCCATAAGATTCAAAACAAAAGTTTAATATTGACATAAAAGCAATAATATTTCAATCATACTAACAAGGCAATTATGTCTTCTCAAAATAACATGGCAACAGAAAGCTTATCCCTACAAAATCATATAGTCTGGCTATGCTCCATCTTCATCACACAAAGTACTCAAATCATGCACAACCCTGATGATAAGCCAAGCAATTGTTTCATACTTTTGATGTTCTCAACCTTTTTCAACTTTCACACAATACATGAGCGTGAGCCATGGACATAGCACTATAGGTGGAATAGAAGGTGGTTGTGGAGAAGAAAAAAACAAGGATAGTCCCACAACAACTAGGCGTATCAACGGGCTATGGAGATGCCCATCAATAGATATCAATGTGAATGAGTATGGATTGCCATGCAACGGATGCACTAGAGCTATAAGTGTATGAAAGCTCAAAAAGAAACTAGTGGGTGTGCATCCAACTTGCTTGCTCACGAAGACCTAGGGCAATTTGAGGAAGCTCGTCGTTGGAATATACAAGCCAAGTTCTGTAATGAAAATTTCCCACTAGTATATGAAAGTGAAAACATATGAGACTCTCTATCATGAACATCATGGTGCTACTTTGAAGCACAAGTGTGGTAAAAGGATAGTAGTGTTGCCCCTTCTCTCTTTTTCTCTCATTTTTTTGTTTGGGCCTTCTCTTTTTTTGCCTCTTTTTTTATTTTTATTTTTCGTCCGGAGTCTCATCCTGACTTGTGGGGGAATCATAGTCTCCATCATCCTTTCCTCACATGGGACAATGCTCTAATAATGATGATCATCACACTTTTATTTACTTACAACTCAAGAATTACAACTCGATTCTTAGAACAAAATATGACTCTATATGAAGGCCTCCAGCGGTGTACCGGGATGTGCAATGAATCAAGAGTGACACATGTATGAAAGAATTATGAATGGTGGCTTTGCCACAAATACTATGTCAACTCCATGATCATGCAAAGCAATATGACAATGATGGAGCGTGTCATAATAACGGAACAGTGAAAAGTTACTTGGAAATATATCTCGGAATGGCTATGGAAATGCCATAATAGGTAGGTATGGTGGTTGTATTGAGGAAGGTATATGGTGGGTGTATGGTACTGACGAAAGTTGCGTGGTACTGGAGAGGCTAGCAATGGTGGAAAGGTGAGAGTGCGTATAATCCATGGACTCAACATTAGTCATAAAGAACTCACATACTTATTGCAAAAATCTATTAGTCATCGAAACAATGTACTACGTGCATGCTCCTAGGGGGATAGATTGATATGAAAAGACCATCGCTCGTCTCCGAGCGCCACTCATAAGGAAGACAATCAATAAATAAATCATGCTCCGACTTCATCACATAATGGTTCACCATACGTGCATGCTACGGTACTCACAAACTTTAACACAAGTATTTTTAAAATTCACAACTACTCATTAGCATGACTTTAATATCACCATCTTCATATCTCAAAACAATCATAAGGAATCAAACTTCTCATAGTATTCAATGCACTTTATATGAAAGTTTTCGTTATATCCCTCTTGGATGCCTATCATATTAGGACTAAACTCATAACTTAAGAAAATTACCATGCTGTTTAGAGACTCTCAAAATGATATAAGTGAAGCACTAGAGTTCAACAATTTCTTCAAAATAAAACTACTGTCGTGCTCTAAAAAGATATAAGTGAAGCACTAGAGCAAACGACAAACTACTCCAAAAGATATAAGTGAAGATCAATGAGTAGTTAAATAATTATGTAACTATGTGAAGACTCTCTAACATTTAAGAATTTTAGATCTTGGGATATTATTCAAACAACAAGCAAAAAAAAATGACGCTCCAAGCAAAACACATATAATGTGGTGAATGAAAAATAGCTCCAAGTAAGGTTACCGATGGATTGAAGACGAAAGAGGGGATGCCATCCGGGGCATCCCCAAGCTTAGGATCTTGGTTGTACTTGAATATTACCTTGGGGTGGCTTGGGCATCCCCAAGCTTAGGCTCTTGCTATTCCTTGTTCCCTAGTCCATCAAAACTTTACCCAAAACTTGAAAACTTCACAACACAAAACTCAATAGAAAACTCGTAAACTCTGTTAGTATAAGAAAGCAAATCACCACTTAGGTACTGTAAAGACAACATTCATAATTTTTCTCACATTATTCCTACTGTAATCTATCATTTCTACAATTTATATTAAGCAATATAAGCCATAGAAACTATAAAACAAGCAAACTATGCATCGAAAACAGAATCTGTCAAAACAGAACAGTCTGTAGAAATCTGAAGATTTCGAATACTTCTATAACTCCAAAAATCCTGAGAAATTTGGAAGTCCTAGGAAATTTGTTTATTAATTCTCTGCAAAAAGAATCAGCATTTTATCATGCTTCTGTTAAAAATGAGAATTGTTTTTGTGAGCGCAAAAGTTTGTGTTTTTCAGCAAGATCAAATCAACTATCACTGCAAGCCATCCCAAAGGTCTTACTTGGCACTTTATTGAAGCAAAAGCTATAAAACATGATTACTACAGTAGCATAATCATGTGAACACACCAAAAATAGTAGGTATAAGTGTTGGGTTGTCTCCCAACAAGCACTTTTCTTTAATGCCTTTTTAGCTAGGCATGATGATTTCAATGATGCTCACATAAAAGATAAGAATTGAAACATAAAGAAAGCATCATGAAACATATGACTAGAACATTTAAGCCTAACCCACTTCCTATGCATGGGAATTTTGTGAGCAAATAACTTATGGGAACAAGAATCATCTTGCATAGGAAGGCAAAACAAGTGCAACTTCAAAAATTTCAACACATAGAGAGGAAACTTGGTATTATTGCAATATGTAAGAGCACATGCTCCTCTCTCATAATAATTTTTAGTAGCATCATTAATGAATTCAACAATATAACTATCACATAAAGCATTTTTTTCCTGATCCACTAGCATAGAAATTTTACTACTCACCACATAAGCAAAATTATTCTCATTCATTGTAATGGGAGCAAATTCAACAAAATAACTATCATGTGAGGCATAATCTAATTGAAAATTAAAATCATGATGACAAGCTTCATGGTTATCATTATTCTTTATAGCATACATGTCATCACAATAATCATCATAGATAGCAACTTTGTTCTCATAATCAATAGGAACCTCTTCCGAAATAGTGGATTCATCACTAAATAAAGTCATGACCTCTCCAAATCCACTTTTTATCAATATTGTGAGAGATTCAACACCCTCCAAAATAGTGGGATCATTAGTATCTGGAGTTGACACTCTTCCAAACCCACTTTCATCAACGTAATCATCATAAATAGGAGGCATGCTATCATCATAATAAATTTGCTCATCAAAACTTGGGGGACAAAAAATATCATCTTCATCAAACATAGCACCCCAAGCTTGTGGCTTTGCATATCATTAGCATCATGGATACTCAAATAATTCATACTAACAACATTGCAATCATGCTCATCATTCAAAGATTTAGTGCCAACCATTTTATAAACTTCTTATAACACTTGAGCACAATTTTCCTTTCCATCATTTTCACGAAAGATATTAAAAAGATGAAGCATATGAGGCAACCTCAATTCCATTTTTGTAGTTTTCTTTTATAAACTAAACTAGTGATAAAACAAAAAACTAAAAGATTCGATTGCAAGATCTAAAGATATACCTTCAAGCACTCACCTCCCCGACAACAGCGCCAGAAAAGAGCTTAGTTGACGAGGTGTTAGTGTTGCTTACCTAGCCTCCCCGGCAACGGCACCAGAAAAGAGCTTAGTTGACGGGGTGTGAGTGCCGCTTACCCAGCCTCCCTGACAACGGTGTCAGAAAAGAGCTTGATGTCTACTGCGCAACCTTCTTCTTGTAGACGTTGTTGGGCCTCCAAGTGCAGTGATTTGTAGGACAGTAGAAAATTACCCTCAAGTGGATGACCTAAGATTTATCTATCCGTGGGAGGCGTAGGATGAAGATGGTCTCTCTCAAACAACCCTGCAACCAAATAACAAAGAGTATCTTGTGTCCCCAACACACCCAATACAATGGTAAATTGTATAGGTGCACTAGTTCAGCGAAGAAATGGTGATACAAGTGCAATATGGATGGTAGATATAGGTTTTTGTAATATGAAAATATAAAAACAGAAAGGTAGCAAGTAACAAAAGTGAGCGAAAATGGTATTGCAATGCTAGGAAACAAGGACTAGAGTTCATACTTTCACTAGTGCAAGTTCTCTCAACAATGATAACATAATTAGATCATGTAACAATCCCTCAACATGCAACAAAGAGTCACTCCAAAGTCACTAATAGCGGAGAACAAACGAAGAGATTATTGTAGGGTACAAAACCACCTCAAAGTTATTCTTTCTGATCGATCTATTGGGCTATTCCTATAAGTGTCACAAACAACCATAGAGTTCGTACTAAAATAACACCTTAAGACACACATCAACCAAAACCCTAATGTCACCTAGATACTCCAATGTCACCACAAGTATCCGCGGGTTTGATTATAGGATATCCATCACACAATCTCAGATTCATCTATTCAAACCAACACAAAGAACTTTAAAGAGTGCCCCAAAGTTTCTACCGGAGAGTCAAGACGAAAACGTGTGCCAACCCCTATGCATAAGTTCACAAGGTCATAGAACCCGTAGGTTGATCACCAAAACATACATCAAGTAGATCACGTGAATATCCCATTGTCACCACAGATAAAACACATGCAAGACATACATCAAGTGTTCTCAAATCCTTAAAGACTCAATCCGATAAGATAACTTCAAAGGAAAAACTCAATCCATTACAAGAAGGTAGAGGGGGAGAAACATCATAAGATCCAACTATAATAACAAAGCTCGCGGTACATCAAGATCGTGCCAAATCAAGAACACGAGAGAGAGAGAGAGAGAGAGAGAGAGAGATCAAACACATACCTACTGGTACATACCCTCAGCCCCGAGGGTGAACTACTCCCTCCTTGTCACCGAGAGTGTCGGGATGATGAAGATGGCCACCGGTGATGATTCCCCCATCCGGCAAGGTGCCGAAACAGGGCCTCGATTGTTTTTTGGTGGCTACAGAGGCTTGCGGCGGCGGAACTCCCGATCTAGGTTCTGTTCTAGAGGTTTGGGGATATATAAGAGGTGTTGGCGTCGAGAACAAGTCAGGGGAGTCCACGAGGGGCCCACAAGGTCGGAGGGCGCGCCCGGGGAGGTATAGCGCGGCCTCCACCCTCGTGGCTCTTCTGGCCCAACTCTTTTGCTTTGGGGGCTTCTTCTGGTCCAAAAACAATCTTCGTGAAGTTTCAGGTCAATTGGACTTCGTTTGATATTCCTTTCCCGCGAAACTCAAAAACAAGGAAAAAACAGAAACTGGCACTTGGCTCTAGGTTAATAGGTTTGTCCCCAAAATCATATAAAATAGCATATAAATGCATATAAAACATCCAAGATAGATAATATAATAGCATGGAACAATCAAAAATTATAGATACGTTGGAGACGTATCAAATGCCGTTGCGTGCGAGAGAAGCTAAAACCCTAGCAAGAGGAGAGAAAAAAGCTGGATCAATCTTAATCACGAGTTAAAAGCGGAGCATTTTTTAGGGCTAACATCAAAGCATGTTTTTTTTGTTGAGGAAAGACAGCCAAGCTTTATTAATTCATATCAACATTTACATGTATAACAAGAGCATCGTGGGGTGAACAAAACGAAATATGTCAACAGTGGTACCATGCCTAGCTATCTTATGAGTTTCATGATTTGTATCTCGAGATTCATGCACAAAATTACATGAAATAAAATATATTTCTCTTTACTTTATCTCACTAATAATCCCTCCGAAAGCGCCTTCAGAACTGACCCGGATTCTGTTCACCACTTCTGTGTAGTCAGATGCGACATGAAGGTGTTGCAACTTTAGATTTTCCGCAAGTGATAACATTTCCCTACACGCTATTGCCTCTAGAGTGGCTGCATCAAACAAACCTTGACCATAACAGAGCATGTGTGTGCGAAATCATGAAATCACTAGTTGAGGAGTACTCGTTGCAAAGATCACCCCAACCTCTCCAGGTTGCGACAAGTGGCGCGTTGCATGTGCGCCACTTGTCGCAATCTGGGAGTTTTCTCTTTTTCCGTAGATTCGTTTATTCAAAATATTTTATCTCTTAAACCGTGCGTTCAAATCTTGAACCACTTTCACCGTTGGATTCCTCGCGTCGAGATCTTCAAAACTAGATCCTATGTTGATAGGTTTTGACGAAGTTTTTTCACAGAAAAAACCGGACAAAAAAACCATATGAAAAAACCAAACCAGGAGCACGGGGTTTTTCCCTTTTCCGAAAGAGGCACGCCTGTGCCTCTCACGAAATCACAACCGTGCCTCTCGCGGAAGCAAAACCGGACTCTCGCGGAAGAAAAAAAAGTAGAAGAGAAAACACGTTTTTTCCGAGGAGGCACGGCCGTGACTCTCGCGAAAGCACAACCGTGCCTCTCGCGGAACCAAAACCGTTACTCTCGCGAAAGAAAAAAGAACAGAAAACACGTTTTTTTTCGTTTCCGAGAGGCACGGCCGTGACTCTTGCCAAAGCACAATCGTGACTCTTGCGAAAGAAAAAAAACAGAAAACGCGTTTTTTTCCGTTTCCGAGAGGCACGGCCGTGACTCTCGCTAAAGCACAACCGTGCCTCTCACAGAAGTAAAACCGTGACTCTCGCGAAAGGAAAATAAAAAACAAAAAACGTGTTTTTTCGTTTCCGAGAGGCACGGCCGTGACTCTCGCGAAAGTAAAACCGTACCTCTCGTGAAAGCAAAACCGTAACTCTTGTGAAAGAAAAAAACATATTTTTTCAAGCAATTTTTTCCAAATTTTTTAATCGAAAAGCTAAAAAAGACGGGTGGAAAACCAAAATGTCAAGAAAATAAAAAAAACCGTTTAAAAAGCCGAAAACGCGTGCGAGAAAAAAAACAAAATTCGGAGGAAGCGTCCAGAGCGCGACACGTGATAAATGGCTGAGAGCGCGCCAAGTGACGTTGATCGTTGCGAGGCTCCCGAAGGAGCCCTCGTTAATTAGTTGCTCCCGCGAAATCATAGAAAGTGAATATGGGACGGCCCAGGTAAACTAGAGCATGCCAGGCCGGCTGGCCTGTAAGCCCAGTGAGCCCAAATATAAAGCCCATGTTGCTGTCCATTCCTTTCTCCCCAAGAACAAAGCGAGTGATTTTCGGGGAAAACAAAACAAGTAGATACTCGGAGAAAGGCCAACCGGAGCTTCGCTGCTCGCGTCGTGGCGCGGCACCAGGTCGCTGTAACAGATGGGGCGGCTGCGCGCGTGCCGCCACCATCTCCGCCGCCTCCTCGAGACGAGGCCGCCACCAACGATCCCCACTCCGGCGCGCCTGCCGCACCTCCCCGCCCGCGTGTCTCCCTTTTCCTCGGCAGTGGCGGTCGCTGCGACCGCGTCCCATGACGCCCGCGACTCCGGCCTCGGGAGCTCGGCCTACTGGGCCTGGATCCGGGCGGCGGCAGAGGCGGCCCCGGCCCCCGCGCCCCCACAGGAGGAGGAGGAGGAAGGCCTGTCGCGCTACATCCCCGTCAAGGCCTACTTCCTCTCCACCAGGTGAGTTGGAACGCGCGGGTGGCTGTACGCTGGGTGTTTGATGATAGTTCTGCAAGGAAGACCTTGCGTGCTACTGTGTTTTTTTCAATCTCTCATGCAACATTGTCGTCGGAGGCCACGGTGATTCAGTGCAGAGGAATGAAAAACCTACTTTTGTTTGATTCTGTTTAATCCAATATTTTACAGCATTGATTTGAAGAGCCTTCAGGCGGAGCACGGGAGCGACGTGGTGCCTCCATCCACCCGGTCGCTAAACTACATCGCGCTCCGCTACTCTGAATTCCCTCCAGAGATCATGGTAAGTGATTTCGGTGCAGCGCAACATATTTTGAGGGCCAAGAATTATGTTCGTGTTTGACCGTTTGTTGAACATGTTGTTGTATGTGCATCAGATAACCTCATTTATCTGACGTTTCTGTAGTCCATTGGAGTGAAGGACAACAGATTTTGCTATCGCTATGTGGTTGTATTCCAATATGGTTCTGCTGTGCTCTTCAATATTGCTGATCATGAAGCTGAGCACTATCTTGATATGATCAGGAATCATGCTTCGGGATGGCTTCCGGAGATGAGGAAAGACGGTATGTCCATGCTATTCACGAGCTGGCCTGTTATTGTGTAAACTGCTAAATAGTGTACTTTTCCTCATCAATTTGTATTTATTCTTCTTTTCATTTCCATGTATGTGCATGATCAATCCAATTTCCTTTGATGATAATGACTGCTGACATTTGATAAAGACAATTGAGGATGAGAATCACTCTGAATTTAATTTGTGTTTGATGTAGTGCATTTATATGCCACAATGCTTTGGCTGAACCTTTATATCGCTTCTGGAACTGTCCTTCTTAATTTAATTGTTTGCAAATGCTTTTTAAATTTACTATGAAACATGTGCAACGTTGTACAAGGTGCAGTGGGTTATGCAGTGGCAGTCCATGCAGAATTGCATGTTAAAACAGACATATTTAGAAATATGAGAAGTTGAGTCAAGCCTCATTTTCCAGGGGAGCAAATATCTACTCCCTCCGTCCCACAATGTAAAAACGTCTTACATTGTGGGACGGAGGGAGTAGAATGCTCTCTAATTATTTATGCAGAACAGTTCAAATTATGTAGTTGCACCTGCATAAGTATATAGGCACCCAATCATGCCTAAGATTCCCGCAATTTTATTTATTATTTATTTTTGCCTGGGACCGACTAGGTGCCCCTGGCCTAACAGAATAACAGCGGAAATATGGCACCTATCGCTTAATCCGCTTCTATAACACTGAACCTGTATTATATTCTCACATGATGACATTTATTTAACAATTACCAGATTATGCAGTAGTTGAGAAGCCATTCCTGACAACATGGATGAAAGGAGGTCTTGATTATATAGTTCTTAAATATTTAGACACTGATGGAATTCGGATCATTTCAAGTGTTCTTGGTCAAAGTATCGCTCTTGATCATTACATACGGCAGGTACTGTGATTGAGCAAAGTCAAGAAACTATTTTAATGTGGTTGTATGGTTTAAAGTTCTAAGACGCTACTTTAATAGGTTGATGATATGGTTGAGGAATTTACTGAAATCAATCGTATCATGGAGAAGACTGGGGACTTCACAATGAAAAGAAAGAAGCTCTTTCAACTTGTGGGCAAGGCTAATTCTAATCTCGCAGATGTTATCATTAGACTTGGCCTTTTTGACAGGTATGCACTCTAAGTGCGGCACTCCCTCCTCCTGCATATTATATATCATATACTCCCTCCATCCATATTAATTGACACACACTTAATACACCTTTGTATTAAAGTCGGTACTGCCTCCGTCTAGGTGAATAAGTCATTCGCGTAGTTCTAGGTCATCGATTTGAGGAATTAAATATGTGTTACATGTCATGAAAAGTATATCACTAGATTTCTACACGGATGTAGTTTCTAAATATATATTTTTTGTCACATATAATACATATTTAGATAGTTAAATCGTCGACCTAGAACTACGCGAATGACTTATTCACCGAGACGGAGGTAGTACTAAATGTGCGTCAAGTAATATGGATTGGAAGGAGTACCATATATTTTAGCAGTGTATGTGTTGTCACTTTCTTGAAGGAAGGAATTTCTTTATGCATCAACCCCATGTGCTGTGTTGTGTTATGGAACAGAAGGCATGTAACTGTCTAAAACCTAAGAAGACATAACTTGAGATCGTAGCCATGTACTCCCTCCGTCCGGAAATACTTGTCATCAAAATGGATGAAAGGGGATGTATCTAGATGTATTTTAGTTCTAGATACATCTCTTTTTATCCATTTTGATGACAAGTATTTCCGGACGGAGGGAGTAGGACTATATGATAATTGATATCTATAGGCCAGTTTGGTACTCACATGGTACTTCTCTCAGAAAAAGAAACAGTAATATTTATTCTGTTAATTGAATAACTTTCCTCGTGCTTTCAAGAAAGGTTAATATTTTGTTCTCCATACATACAAAATATACAATGCCACAGCTCTTTATATTTTTAGTCTTTTTACTAGCATTGTGTTACGCTTCGAGATTCAAAGAACCACAGATGTACTGTGAGACTATTATTCCCAGAATTAGCTAAGAGCCTAAGACACGTTCAAAATAAAATAAAATTAGCTAAGACAGTTATGAAAAAGAGACTTTGTTAATCTGTACTTAAATGCATAACATGGATGCTAGAGTCTTCTTTTTCATCGTAATATGAACAACATGATTTTTTACAGGTCAGAAATTGCTTGGAAAAATGCAAATTATGCACAAATTCTGGAGTATCTTCGGGAAGAATATGAACTGAATCAACGTTTTGGAAGCCTAGACTTCAAACTGAAATTCGTGGAGGTATTTTGTTCGTTCTTCTTTAGTGCAATAGCTGATTTCATCCACCCTATTTCACATTTTCACTTACAGTTCATTGTTGGTAACAGCACAATGTTCATTTTCTTCAAGAAGTGCTCCAAAATAGACGATCGAATTTTCTGGAGTGGGGTGTCATAATTCTGCTGGCTATTGAGATTGTGATCTCACTATACGAAATTATCAAGGATTCCAGCATGATGTCTTGAGCACTCTCACTCATTGGCCCACAGCTCATCAGTCATCACCTACTGCTATATTAATTACATTCTCCTCTTTCTGTCGCCATTCCCTACTGATGATCTCTAACCTCAGTTGAAAGCAGCTGGAGGCTATGTTCCCTTCAGGCACTCTCTGATTGCTCTGGTATTGCCTAGAGTGCATTTTTGGGTTTTATCCTTTTGTCCTGAGGAAATTTTATAGATTACTAGGTCAGAAAATTATTTCCTTCACTCTCCAATGACCTAATGGCCAGCAACATCCAGGGCATTGGTGCTTGGTAAACCTTTTTAGTTTTCCAGAGATGTTCTTATTAGATGCTCTCTTTCAACAACAATGCTGGCAGGGTTCAGTTATATTATTTTAGGCTTGTGTTAGGTTCTGCCCTTTTAGTGACAACAAAAAAGGCTCACCATTACTCAATGGCATTTTCAATTACTTTGCACTAGTATTCCTCACATTTCAGTATCAGAAATAGCTTGAGATGAATTTCCCTGTGTTCCAGCAGTAGTGTATATGGTTCTGAAATGTTAGGATTTTTTTGCATTTGTTTGCCAACGGGGTAACATTGTTACCATGGGTATTCTACCTGATAATGGCGCGTGTTAAATCAGTGCCTCAAATCCCTGATAATGGTAGTCACAAAAGGATTTAAAAGTAACTAAATATACCTAGGGTTCCTTTAGACAGTTTTTCTATTTACTGACAAAGAATTTCAAAGGTGCACCCAAGAGAGTGGGCACTCGGTTGCAAAACGTAATGTCACGAATGGCAAAAAATTCTGAGAAAACATTACGTACGTACATGACCAATTCCTTTCTGGACTCATCTAAAAAAAGAAAAGAAAAATCCTTTCTGTGCTTGTAAAATTTCTTGGGAAAAGCCAAACTTTTGCTCCATGTGCGAAAGCAATAGACGTTCAATTTTATTTTTTAGAGTATAGAGATAGACATATGTTTCCTTCCTCCTGGGACACATAAATGTTTTTAATAAAAAATTTAAGAGATGAGGTTTTGAGGGTGACGATGCACGGAGAACACGCACATAAACGTGATCTCACAATTAATACCTTCCATAGATAACCAGCAGCCCAACACGAAGAATAAGGATATGAAATGACGAGCAAACAGAGCACGGCATTTGGAAAAGTGTCAAGACTGCCGCACTTGGGTTCTCGTGTCACTAAAATAAACCTTGCCTAAAAAAATAATCTAAAATCAACCGCAGATGGATTCGCTCGCATTGTGCCTCGTGTCTCTTGCCATTTGCTTCACGATTACTGTTTTTTTTGGCTGAAGTTTTCTTTTGATTGTCAAGAGTTATGAGCACAACCAATCTCACTTTTTTTGGCAGTCCCTTTAAGACACATTTCCATCAGTTGTCTCAAACCTGAGGGAACTTCTTTTCTCAAAAAAATAATATGCTTATAATCTTTTCTACTTCTTTTCATGATTTGCCGCGTGTGCTATTTTTGTCTCAGCACTGCATGTGCCGTTTTGTTTTTTCTACAGTTGCGTGTGCGCGTCATTACCAAAATGCCGGAACAAAACTTGCAGGAAATACGCAAACTTCCAAAGCACGCTTTCTTAATCAGCAAGTACCTTCCATAAACGGCCACGCAGTGGCGCTGAAGGCCCGGACGGCCCATACTGGAAAAAGACCCATTGGTCCTCCCTTCCCTCCGCTCACACGGTCACATTCACAGCCACACCGCAAACGGCAAACCCAGAACCGCCGCGCAGAGCGAGGCCGCGGCGGCGGCGACGGCCCACGCGACGACGCCGTGGCGCGCGGCCGCGTTGGGCGACGGCGCCGCGGCGTGCGGCGGCTGCGCGGGACTTTCCTCGACGAGCACGGTGACCTTCATGCCGCTCCAGCAGTAGCCGCGGCTGCAGATGAAGTAGTAGCGGCCCGTGTGGTTGAGCTGGAACACGAAGCCGCGGCCGCGGTCGTATTTGACGAGGGGCTTGCTCGCGTCGCACTTGTCGTACGCCGCCGCGTCCGCCACCTGCACCACGTCGTACATGTCCCTGGCGTAGTTGAACTCTGCAGCACGCGCGCGTATGTGCACGGGCGGGTCAGTTGGCCGGGCCGGGAAATGGTAGATCGATCGAGAAGACGGTGGAAACTAGGGAGGAGGAGTGGGGTGCTTACGGAGCCAGTCGCCGACGTGGAAGTGGTACTGGTCGGGCCAGGTGGTGTAGTTGACGTTGGCGGCCCAGTTCTTCTTGCCGCCGACGACGAACTTCTCCGCGGCGGAGGGGGCCGGCGCCGCCGCTAGGAGGAGGAACGCCACGGGGAGGAAGAGGGGGAGATTGGGCGCGGCCATTTTTTGGAGATCGGTGGAGGCTGAGGAGGAGGAAGGGGTGGAATGCGTGAAGCCGGGAGGGTATTTATGGAGCCGCGTGGACCGGGCCGGGAATTCGAACAAGCGGCGAGCACGCGGTAACAAACATATGGCACATTACACGCGTGTGTTGCGGCCGCGGGGTACACCGCCCTGCGCGGCGAGAGCGCATGGCGCACGACGCGGCAGCGGAGACATAGCTGGAGCGCCTCCGGTAAAGTGGACTCTGCGGTGACTGCTAGGCGGGGCCTTTTAGTAAAAATTCCACCGTTTTCTTTTTCATAGGATGAAGAGGAGCCGGTGGAATGGACATGGCCGTAGGCCGTAGCTGCCGGATATGACACCCCCTGCGATGTTTGACTGCGATGTTTGTGAAGCAACGGAAGGCTTTTTTTTTTTCTAAAAAAGAGAGCATAACCGAAAAACATTTGCTCTAGGCCTCTGTCTATATTTGGCGTCCAGAATGCACGGGAGCTGATCGCGATAACTGTGTGGTATTTATGATGGAATAGACGTAAGCTGGTTCATGAGGGAAAGTCTCAAGAGACGTACCAAATGTTCATGAGGATCCGTGCTATAACAGCAAACTATGTAAATGCCCACTCACCTAATGCAAGTAGAAAAATTGAAGGATGGAGTAGACCTCCTATGGGATTTGTTAGGCTAAATGTGGATGCCTTTTTTTTTATCATGATCCGCTAAGGGGCACAGCGGGTGCTGTCCTCAGGGATGACAAAGAAAATTCCATTGTTAGCGCAAATTGAAAGATTGAGTGGTGCACTGATGTTCTGACAGCAGAAGTATTAGTGCTTAGGTTTGGTTTATTGTTGAAACAAAATGCGGGCTGCAATAGTCTCGTTATTTACTCTGATAACATGGAAGTCATTGACACAATGAAGAAATGGAGGACATTCTGCAGGAGCAGCGGTGACAGTTTTTGATGATTGCTAGTTCATGGCCTTTTGATTTTTCTCTTGCTAGTTTTGAATGTTGTAATAGGGAGCAAATAAAGTAGCTCATGAGCTTCTTCTTATAGACGATGTAACCATTGTTTCTAATAAGTAAAGGTGCTGCTTTTTTAAATTAAAAAACGATTGCAGCATCTGCAAGAGCAACGCTAG
>NC_041384.1:549178618-549201245 GCF_002162155.2 Triticum dicoccoides
GTTGGAGATTAACAGCCTCCCCCGTGCATCGGTTCCAAAGAAGCACATATAGGACCGATGTTGTGCCAAAACTCGAAGATTTGATGTTTAATAATCCACAGTAGGCTTGATTGCGGGGGATCTGGTGCTCGACCTCGGCGACATCGACGCTAACATTACCTCCAGAATTTGAGGAGGATGGGGATGATCCCCGCCGACACGCCACAACGATAAAGGCCTTACGCTCGACAGGCTTCTTCATCGGCTCACAACGCCCTTCTAGGCTATGGTTTTCCTTCGAATTTGATGATGGTTATCGGTGATGATGGCAGTTGCCGAAAATTCTATGGTCTTGAATGTAATTTTATTTTCTTGGAGAGGTTTTGCGCAAAATTCTGCAAACACATGTTCTTCCTTGGTCTTTCTGGTTGGTTCCGTGTGTGGGCGCATCACTATATTTGTGATTGATGAAACACGCGGAAGTCCTAGAAAAACTAGCATATTCCCCAAAATTCCCTTAAAAGAACAGATTTCTTGAAATTACCCAGACTCGATACTTGATAATAACCGCTTATATGGAGAACTGAGCGCATACTGCAAAAATCAGCCCTATGGGATTCACTAGATACATCTTCATTGCTATATATCTTGGAGGGTGTTCCATATGCCTCCACCTCCGGCCTACATATTTAGAGTCACAAAGACAACTTAGAGCAAAAATGTTAACAAGTCACAAACACTCCGTAAAACCTCCATGCTCGCTTGTGCTGCCGCCCAGCTCTCTAACCCCCACCAGGTGGGTCCCACACCGCAGGCAAAGTAGGCAGAACATGTTATGCTGAATTTGATTTTGCTCACCTCAAAAATGAAAAAAAAACTGATTTTGCCGCCAACCTCTCTACAAACTTGACCGATCGTCCTTAAAACCATTATACAGGCTGAGGTTTTACAGAATCAGCTAGAGCTGCTCTAAGATTCAAAGCTTTGCAAAACACCAACAGCAATAGAAATGATCATGTGCCACAGTCCCACCACACGGTGGCTCCTCTTGCTCTTGTGATACAAAAATCTATATAGGTGAAACAATAAACGTCTCAAATATGTTCCTCCAAGTTGAGTCCCAATATGAATATGCCTATGGCCGTTCCCTGCCCCGTTTATTCTTTGATGACGCAAGAAAATCGGATGATGGAGCAGGCACTGCGCTGCACATTTGTCAGCGCTCAGTCCAGCCTCCTTAGCAAGTATGCTATCTGGACGTCCTTGGTCAGCGGCATGATCCTGTTGCTGTACAGTCCAGCGACCAGGCTGGGCCTGATCTTGTACACAGGCGCCATGCCCTTGGCTTCAGCTCCTATGTTCACCTCCTGTCCAAATATCTTGGCCTTGGTTTCCACCCGATGTTCGATCGCACGCTCGACCGTCTCGTAGGTGAGGAGCTGCATTAGTTGAGCGCCGTCCTGCAATGGCCGCCCGACAAATTGGTTGTTTCCACAATGGGATCAAATTGCAGTCCATTTGAAACAATGTAAGCGGAAGAGAAGTATGACAGTGTTACCCCTCATTGTAACATAGAGCACTGACCTGAGCTTTTATTGCAGGAGTGTAATCTTCAGGGGACTCTTGAAACTTGGCCTCTGCCACAAACTTTCCATAGTGGATTCTCTTAGAGAGTGCCTGAATTACAGAACAGTGGTGGAAAAGACAGATGAGCAAAATGTACTTCCCAAAGAAATGCTTAGTTGCAGGAACCTCTAGTGAACCTCAGCTTAGTCATATGGAACTGACATATAATAAAATTACGACAGTACAAAATCTTGCAAACAATGGTAATAACAAGGCTTATTTTCAGTGAATGAATGTTATGGCATAGTAAAAATGATTTGCAACAATTAGCTGTCCGGCTCAAAGACCAGCAGTATTGATCTAGTGTAGTACCTGCAAGCAGGTCGTGTCGCAAAGAGCACTGGATCCAGAATTTCCATCACTTCCTTCTTTCACTAGCCTTGGAAGAACTTCATCAAAGTACATTTTCCAAATCTCTTTGTTGATATTAATGGAATCAGCAATAGGATGCAGAACCTATGAAAATAATAAAGACAACATAAGAATCCATCCAAAATTGCATCAACAAGAAAAACACAGTGATCTACTAGAAATACGAGTCTTTCAATAGATGATAATATTCCACAATCAATATTGACAGATGTTTCAGGCTCCAGATGGATAGTCAGAGCTTTTAATGAAACTGAAATGAATGCTAGTTGCTAACAAGTAACAATGGAAAACAGAAGCACGGTATTGTTCAATCGTTCATGCACCGATGTCAAAACCCTGAATATGTTAGTTGGCAATTCCAGGACCATGTTTTCCTACATTGACAAAAAATATCTACAGGCCTACAAGGGAAGCATTTGACACCCAAGAAAACTTGAAATTTGCATTACCGTTGGATACTGGATAGGCGGCAACAGTGTCTCAGGCAGATCTTCTGGAAAGAATGGGTGCTCATCTGGGCTCTTGTATCTCCCAACCTACATAAGAAAGATCAGCATATGTATTTTCTAGGCAATGCCGTAATCAATTATATTTCTAATTGCAAGGATGCTCCACCTTTGCATGTAGCTTTTCAGTTTCTCTAACCATGAACTCAACCAAAGAGCCGCCAAATCCATCCACATGGAAAGAATTGCTATCATATGTATCAGCATTATAACAATACTGTGCTCTCTCCAAGAGACCGAATATGATGCTGTCTTCTAGTCTAATCAACGAAGTTCTGACACTGTCCAAGGTCAGTATTTGACTTTGATCTATCCTCTGTTTCTCCACCCTAGAAGAAGTGTACCATTAAGAAAAGTTATCAGTTCCTTGCAGTAAAACAAAACAAACATTTTTTTGCAGAAGTATCATAGCTATAAGTCAAAGTTCTCAGAACCAGGTTAATCCATTCATAGTGCTATAATTCAATGCTCTGCTCAAGGTTGCACTTGCACATACGTTTGCAGAAAGTCTCACCACAATTAGGTGAGCCTTAGTCACTAAGACATTACAAGCAGGCCTTAGTTATCAGAACTATAAGTCAAAGTTATTAGAACCAGGTTAATTCATTCATAGTGCTATAATTCAATGCTCTGCTCAAGGTTGCACTTGCACATACCTTTGCAGAAAGTCTCACAACAATTAGGTGAGCCTTAGTCACTAAGACATTACAAGTAGGCCTTAGTTATCAAAACTATAAGTCAAAGTTATCAGAACCAGGTTAATCCATTCATAGTGCTATAATTCAATGCTCTGCTCAAGGTTGCACTTGCACATACGTTTGCAGAAAGTCTCACCACAATTAGGTGAGCCTTAGCCACTAAGATATTACAGGCATGCCCTAGTCAAAGTTAATCATTCACCACTTTTTGGTCTTTCAGTATGACTTGAAGACATGTGGTCAAGTCATCAAATATTAATGAACTATTTCGGTGGAAGTAAAAAAGATGCTGCAATAATTTGCATCATTGCATGATTAAACATAATTTGAAAAAATAACAAGACAGAAAAGAACAAACACAACCCCTATAAGGCTACAATCCAGGTCACATGCTATGTTTCGAAGTTAACTCTTACACCGACAAGAAGTTGATGGTTTAAGCAGAAGGGACAACATAATCAACTATTCAACTCTCTACTATTGAGATCTCGAGTCAAACTAGAGTACATAAAAAAAGAGCTTGGAATAACTCAATCATTAACTTCATATCGAAGCAACGATAGACTTAATATTTTGTAACTAAATAATTGTAACTGAAAACAGCGCAACCGGACTGAATATTTCACAATTCAAATACTTGTAACTGAAAACAACACAACCAATCCCAGAATGAATACACCAAATCACCAACCCCCAACACGGAAACATCCGTATCCGTAAGCAAAGCAAAAGAAACGGGGGAATCAATGTCGGGAAGCATAACATGAAGCCATACCTGGCCACCGGCGCGGAGTTGTTAGTTGCAGCGAACAGCGCCCGCGCCGGCCGCGACGACGCCTTCCTCCACGCCGATCCAAAGGCGACGCTGCTCCGGCCCTGCGCTCCCTGGCTCGTGCCGTGCCAGGCCGCGGGCAACGCGGCCGCCTTCGATGCCACCTTAAACTCCATGGCCGACCGCGCCCCGGCCCTCCGCTGCAGCCTGGAAAGTGGAATTGGGATCTCTGGATTTGGATTTCAGAATCAGGCGTGCCGGGCTGGAAGGAAAGGAGCAGGGGAGGTGGGTGCGTGTGAAAGAGAGAGGGAGAGGAGCGAGATGGTTGGGGGAGCGAAGTAGGTAGGAGTAGGACCGACCGTACGAGGGAGAGGCGGGAGGGTGAGGAGGGGGGCGGAGGCCCGGCGCGGTAGGTCGGCCTGTCGTGAGGGTTCCTTCTCTGTAAGTGGTCGTCCCTTGACCGAACCTGTGGCGTGGGGTTGGTCACCCAATAAATATTGTAGATGTTTGATAGAAAAAAAATTCTATTTTTATTGAGAAGGGATCGTCCTAAATTTTTGGCCGAGGTGAGATGACGCGGGATTGATCGTCAATAAACATTGTATGTGTCCGATGGGGAAAAGGCTCCCATTTTTATTGAGAGGGGTTGTCTCCAAGTTTTTAGCCGAGGCGAGATGACACGGGGTTGGTCACCAATAAGCATTGTACGTGTTTGGTGGGGGAAAAGTTCCCATTTTTATTGTTGGTGATTGTATGTTTTACATGACTAGTAATAATGTACGTGAAATGCACGTTTAGAGCAACTCCAATGGGGCGACCCATTTCGTCCGTCTGCGTCCATTTGGGTCGGTGCGGACAAAAGTAGCGGCCCAACGCGCCTACCCAAACGGACGCGCGTCCGTTTTTCGTCCGCGAGCGACCCATTCCCGGCCCATTTTTGAGCCTGATTTGCGTCGACTCGGACACGCGACGGACGCGCGCTTGCTCGCCTACTCCTATCCCCGGGCCCGCTCGTTTGTGGCACATTAGCCTTCCCTCCCCCCAGCCAACAAGCAACCCTCGCCCCCGGCTCCTTCGTCACCGACGTCGCCGCCCATTTTGCCGGCGACTCTTCCAGCTGCCGCCGCCTCCACATCCGCCCAGCAACGCCGCCCCTGCCCCCAGTCGCCCGCCGCCGCCATTTGGACGCCGGGGAGCAAGCTGGTTCCCTGCCGCTGTTTCCCCCACGCCCAGCCGCCTCGCCGCCCCAGCCATAGACAACCGACACGCTCGTCGGACGCCGTCACCCTCGTCGGACGCCGACCGGGCAGCTAGCTGGTCTGTGGGCGCCGCGTCTCCCCTCGCCGGCCGTCTCCTTCTTCGACGCCCGCAAGCTGTTCGACAGTTTGCCAAGGTACGAAAACAGCCCACCGGTGAACTTTACTGTCAACGGCCACACCTACGACAAAGGGTATTATCTGGGTGACGGTATCTGTCGTGGCTTTGTCACGGCATATGTCCTAGAGAAAGGACTTAGTCGTGGAGGCATCGTGGCGGGTTAGCTTGAAGGGGTTAAAGCGGACACAGGGACGCAAGAGAGTTTATACTAGTTCGGCCCCTTCGATGAAGGTAAAGCCTACGTCTAGTTGTGATGGAATTGATGGGGTTTCGATGACTAGGGAGCCAACAAGCTTCGCCTATGTCTCGAGTTGTTGTCTCTCTCTGAACCGCCGCTGGGTCGTCCCCTTATATACACGGGTGACACCCCTCGGCTCACAGAGTCCTAACACCGGTCGATATTCGTATTCCGGGTTGGTCTCTCCTTATTCCTAACTTACAGTACAAGTTTATATACAAATCCCGGTTTATAGCTACAAGTCTTGAACAGGCTACGGGCCTTAGGCCCTCATCCGCCTTCTTGGGCTTTATCACTCTGGAACTACTGATGAAGTTGACCCGGCTCAGATAGACCGGTTTACGCCCAGCAGTAATATCCCCAACATTAGGCCCCAAATTGATTTGAACGGGTTCATGTCAATCCTTTAACAAAAGCTTCATCTTCAACATCTTCTCATAAATTGGTAAACCGCCTTGATGTCATCTTCTTTGATTGCTGTAAACCGGAGTGACGTCACCTGTCATAACGAAGCTATCCATTATGCTTCTTTGTTTAATAGATCTGCGGAAATCAAGGCGACAGCTCTGTTTTGTGGCCCCTTGATTGTCGCGCCTGACACCTGTTCTTTCGCCTTATAAATAGGACCGAAGGGTCATTTCTTTTCTCCCCTTCGTGCCTTTCTTCTTCGTCTTCCTCGCGTCGCCAGCCTTGGAGCTCCGCCGCCGCCGTCGACCTCTGCCTCAACCTTGGCCGCTGCATCAACCTGGGCGCACCAGAGCATCGCGGCAACCTTCCCCGTCTTCCTCAGCTCCGGTAAATCTTCTATCCTTTCCCCCGCAGATCTGACCTAGGGTTTCACAGTTCTTCAGTGTTCATCGTCTGCCTCTTGCTCATACGATAGATCTTTAGATGACTCCGCAAATCTTTATTCTGTGCAATGGTAGCTGTTTACCCTTCGCCTTCACTTACACATCTCAAAACCATAGATCTGTATGTACGTCTTGCTCATTGATTCGGTACTGCTCCTTTTGGACCTCTGAATATTTATCTTTTTTTCTGAACTTGCTTCAGATCCATCGCTGTAGAGAAATCTTACGAAATCTGTTTCTATAAACTTACTCATCTGCTTCAATGTTTAAACCAGGCGGTTTAACCTTGTAGAAAAAAATTGCCAAACCGGTATATACCATTAGTCCCCTTGTTGAACCGCCAGATGTTGTTGCTTCATAAAACTCCGGTTCAGATAGTTCTGTCTCCGGTTTAACATTGCACATACCAATGTACCTTGATCAAATGCATTTTTGAACCGGGATCTTCTACCTTGTAGATTCCATCATGGCCAAGCAAGTATATGAGTGCAATTGGGTTCCTTCTCGCGTCACAGAGCCTCAGCTGGACGATCTAGTCCTAATCAGCGCTTTAGGCAGCAAAGATACCATCCATTGGAGGGCTCCTGGCAAAGAATGCCCTCCCACTCCTCAAGAAGGAAAGGTTGTTGTTTTCGTAGATCACTTAGCTCGGGGCTTTAAGCCGTCCGGTTCTAAATTTTACCGGGATGTTTTGGCCGATTTCCAACTCCATCCACAAGACACTGGCCCCAATTCTGTTACAAATATGTGTCACTTCCAAGTGCTCTGTGAGGCGTTCTTTTAAGAGGAGCCCACAGTGAAATTGTTCAGAGACCTTTTCCATCTAAACCGCCGTACTAAGTTTACTGACGGCTCCAATACGAAGTTGGGTGGAGTGGCGATCCAGAAAAGGAAAGAGGTCACATACCCTCACGCCAAACTGCACAACCACCCCAAAGAGTGGAATCAGACATGGTTCTATTGCAAAGACACCTCTCCTGCTGGTGAGAATCCCTTGCCTGGCTTTCGTCCGGAGCGGCTCAGCAATACACACCCTTTTCCGCAAAGATTTACTGCCCAGGAGAGAAGCAAATATGCTCCTCAACTGTCGAAGCTCAGAGCCTTTATGGCCAACGGTTTAACAGGGGTTGATCTCGCTCGCTGTAGGATATCATGGAGCATACTGCCCCTTAGTCAGCGCTCCGGTTTGATGTGCGAGTATACCGGCAGTGTTGATGACCCACTGCGACATTCCAAAATCCAGCTCACCGATGAAGAAATCATAGAGGCTGTGAATAAGATGCTGAATGAACCGGAACATATCTGTGCTAAAAACGGCATGCTTCCCTTCTGTGCCACCAACAAACCGCCAGCTGTAAGACCTTGATTTTTCCTTTTGCTGAATCTGTTATTGATATATCTGGTCATTGTTTAATATCAGTGTCTGTGTAATCAGGGCAATGACCCGTTTTGAAGCAAGAAATTGCCGCAGGAGAAACCAGAAAAACCAGACAAACCGGAAAGAGCAACCCGGCAAAAGACTAAAGCTGTAAAGAAGACTGCCCACAGGAAAAGAACTATTGCATCTTCTAATCCGGCCCCTGATGATGATGTGGATAATCCGGACCTTGAGGTAGAGCTTGACTCACTTGGCTTATTTTTCATGCGTCTTATTGATGATGATATTTGTCAGGATGATGCCGAAGCCAGCCACGCTGATGCTGCAGAGGTAATTATTCTCTCTTCCGATTCAGAACCTTTGCCTTTGCTAAAAATCCGTCAGGCAAACCGGAAAGTTAAATGTTCTCATCCTCTTGCTTATTTGGATCCCAAATTTCTTATGAAGACCCAACAGCACGAAGCTCGTCGCACAACCCGGCATAGCGGCCAGGTAGTTATCTCCGCCGGTTTACCGAACAGTCCGGTTCGGAAACGCCGTTCATAGGTCTCTAATTTGCTTGTCAGTGATTGTCCTAAAGCGGGCTGCTTTCGTCAACCTCTTAATCCATGTGACTCCGATTACTAGGTTACTTCCCACTCATCTTCTGGCGAGTCATCAGCTACTCAGCTGCCACCGCTCAAAACGGTGCTTGGGTAAGCTATACTTATTATGATATTTGTAGCACATCGCCTTAGAACATATGCTGTATTTGATTTTGTTATTCTTTTCAGGGCCAAACCTAGGCCAAGCAAGAAAGCCCGCCTGGACAAAGCGCCGAAGAAGATGCCGTTCTTGAGCCAGGCAAAACACCCGATCTTGAAGCGGCTATTCCTGAGGATATACCCAACGATCCACCGCAGCAAGACGACTATCTTATTGCTGAAGAGAGACCTACTGATGCCTCAGGTCCTGTCAATCAGCCCACAGGCTCCATCCAAATTGAGAGATCCACCGGTCCAGCAAAACCTACTGACAAGCCAACAGCCCCAGTGTAAACCGGCGATACTCAAGAGGATGAGGTTGTCATTACTGGCACTGGCCATACCGAGCCAAGCAATCCTGTTGCTTTGTCCAAACATTCCGCCAAGGAAGAATTTGCTGCCTTTGGTAAAGGCAAGTGGAATGCTGATCTGGCAAATTACGCTGCTCTGAACGCCCAAGATATCCATTCCGGCTACCTGAACCGGCTGTATACCAGCCGTGACTATGAAGCCAGTCTGGTTAATATGATGAAGGATAAATACGAGGTAACTTCCATATGCTCTTTCCTGCTTGTATGCTTCAATACTTGCTGACTCTCCTAGCCCCCAAGGGCCGGTTTGTAATCTTCTTTCAAACCGGGACTTACTAATATAAATCTTAATACTTTGAAATTCACCGATGTAGCCCCCAAGGGCCGGTTCAACTTAGCGTAGTTAAACCGGTACTTTAAGTAATTGAGATTGCTGCATCAGAATATATATACGAGCAAATAGCCATTAGCCCCCAAGTGCCAAGTTGAATACTTGTATTGATCTTGGGACTTTGTAAGCAATTGAAAGATGAAGATCGAATATGTGCTAAGTGCATAACTTGTTATGTGGTTGGTACTTCAATCCTTGTACCGTTTTGTTGAAGCATATAACTGTCTGCATGCAGGCGGAACTGAAGACGAAAGAAAGCCAAGTCGCCAATCTCCAAGAAAACCTGAAAACCCAACAAGCTGAAACCTCCAAAGCAAAAGAGGAATTAGCCAACGCTTTAAGCGCCATGAAACAACTTAAGGAGAGCTTCAAGAAGAAGCGGGCGGATTGGGCCACTGAAAAGTCCGGTTTAATCAAACGAGCAGAGGATGCCGAGGCTGCACTAAAACCAGTGGCGGATGAACTGACCAGCATAAAGCGGCACGTGCATGCCATGACTACAGCTATCTTTGGTAAGCCAGTTTGACTTCTGAATTGACTCTGCCTTCTTACAGAGTTGCCGGTTTATTAACCCTTTATGGTATTTCAGGGACACGCATTGGTCACTTGGGGTCAAATGTGCGGAAGAAACTAAAAGCCGCCTATACATTGGTTGAACAATTGTATACTGGTGCCCAGCGGATCATCTGTACCGCATCCCATAACAAACCGGTGCCCACTTTGATTCAAGACACTCTGATGAAACTGTCGGTGCTTCCTGCCCGGGTTGAAGGGCTGAAGAAATCTGCTGCTCGAACCGGTGCGATCAATGCCTTAATCTGGGGAAAAGCCTGGGTGCCGGATTTTGATCCTATTGAAGTGGCTCAAGGCTATCCCAGCTTGAAGGAAGACGGGTCAGAGTTTGGTGAAGCGGATCTGCGAGAAATAAACCGGGAGGTACGTCCGCTAGCTTGTCAATTGGCTGAAGAAGCAGACTTGTCTCATTATCAAGCCCAATATGACAATCAGAACAAGCGAATAGCTGCACCAATCCATGAATCGGAAAATCTGATCCCTCCAATCCGTAAGCATACTTACGCTCCCGATATTGACCCGTCATTGCTGATCCATGATGAAGCTGTTTTTCAAGCATTAATGGGAATCAACTGGACAACTGTTGATTTCCAGCCACTGGGTAGAGAAACGGAGGCTGAAGCGGCGCAGGATGACCCACAACCATCAGGCCAGGCTGGTGACCAAGCTTGAACCGGAAGCCGGTTTTAAAACTGTCTCTCCTTTGCGAAAAACAATGATATTATTATGGGCACCGTGTTGCCTTGTAATAGGCTAGCTGATACTTTTGATGTTGATATGCCTTCGTGCATAATTTGTTCTTCCTGTGGTGATGAACTTTCCAAAGCACTTTCTGCAATAAGAAACTCTTCAAGTGCCACCGCGGTTGTACCATTAGGCGGAATATGATGTCTGCATATATGAAGTCAAAACATCCAAAAAAAATTAAGTATATGACCAAATTTTTGAGATACATAATACCTGCCATCGTTGAGCGTGAAGTTGGCTTGGCCAATCTTGAAGCGGAGTTTTGCAAACCCACACTGTTGGAGGAGATAACAGCTCCTGTATATATATGACGCTGGTTTACCATGTAAACCGTGCCGGTTATAATAAACACCGTGTTACTCCATAAAAGGATGTTAACAACAAGGATCAAACCGGGCAAATAGTCTCCGGATTGACGTGAACTGTGTTCCGTCAATTGATTGGTTGAAAACTTTGTCGGTTTTAAAAAAACGCAATAAAAAAGAAAAAAGTATCTTGCAAAGAAAAGTGCGAAGCAAAAGCAATGACACAACCGTTTGCAAAAAAGGTTTATTTGAGCTGATCAAATGGCGTTACCATGGCCGAACACGACCAAGCTCCCGTGAGGTGTAACTATGGTTCTAGTCAGCCAGGTCCCCAAATGAAACCGTGGCATTTATGCCGACCAAGTGGCATGGCAATGTTCGGGTTCGACCAAGCCCCCAAGTGATTCTGTGGCCTTAGGCCGATCAAGATGCATGACTGGTTCAGACGTGACCAAGTCCCCAAGTGATCTGGTGGCTCTCGCCTATCAAGAGGTATGGTATTGGTTCGGACACGACCAAACCTCCAAGTGATATAACATGATGCTTTTAAAAAGCGAACTCAAGGGGTAAACCGGAGGCCGCTTTAGAACAACTCCGTGTAACCACACATGATGTAAAAGAACAGATACCCCGCTTTAGCTGAGGTTCCGGTTTATTATATTTAATCATAATATATACATCGTTGTAATATGTACATAAGTAGAACCAATGGCTCAGGTATAATAAGGCCGAAGATGAGCTATGTTCCATGGCCTGTTGGTCTCCTCCTCTGATGTACGTGAGTCCTTATGCTCTCGAATATCGATCAGATAGTATGACCCGTTGTGCAGATTCTTGCTGACCACGAAAGGCCTCTCCCAAGGTGGGGATAACTTATGCATATCAGTCTAATCTTGAATGAGCCGAAGCACCAAATCTCCTTCCTGGAAGGTTCTGGTTCTGACTCGGCGACTGTGATAACGACGAAGATCCTGTTGGTAAATCGCCGATCGGGGCTGCTATGTCACGCTCTTCATCCAACCGGTCCAAAGCATCTTGCCGTGTTGTCTCGTTGTCCACTTCAATATAAGCCGTCACACGAGGTGAATCATGACGGATATCACTGGGGAGAACCGCCTCCGCTCCATAAACTATGAAGAACGGTGTGTATCATGTTGACCTGTTGGGTGTTGTATTGATGCTCCATAACACATATGGTAATTCTTCTACCCAACAACCCGGCGTTCTCTGCAAAGGAACCATGAGCCGGGGCTTGATACCTCTCAAGATCTCTTGATTAGCTCCTTCTGCTTGACCATTGGACTGTGGGTGTGCCACTGATGAAACGTCGAGCCGGATGTGCTCCCGTTCGCAGAACTCCTTCATGGCACCTTTGGACAAATTGGTACTATTATCTGTGATGATACTGTGTGGAAAGACAAACCGGAAAATCACTTTTTTAATGAACTGAACCGCCGTGGCCGCATCACACTTGCTAACAGGTTCTGCCTCCACCCACTTTGTAAACTTATCAACCGCCACCAGGAGGTGGGTCTTCTTATCTTTGGACCTTTTGAAAGGCCCAACCATATCTAGCCCCCAAGTCGCAAATGGCCAAGTAATTGGAATCATTCTCAATTCTTGAGCTGGTACATGAGCACGTCTTGAGAACTTTTGGCAACCATCACATTGTCTGACCAGATCCTCTGCATCAGCATGAGCAGTTAACCAATAGAAGCCATGGCGAAACGCTTTAGCCACCAGAGATTTTGAACCGGCGTGATGACCACAATCTCCTGCGTGGATCTCACGCAAAATTTCACGGCCTTCTTCAGGAGACACACATCGTTGAAATGCTCCTGACACACTGCAATGATGCAACTCGCCGTTGATAATAGTCATGGACTTGGATTGCCGGATTATCTGTCTGGCCAGAGTCTCATCCTCTGGTAACTCGCCCCGGTTCTTGTGCGCCAGGTAGGGAAGCGTCCAATCCGGAATAACATGAAGAGCTGCCACCAATTGAGCCTTCGGATCAGGAATAGCCAAATTCGCTTCACCAGGGATCTTGACCGACGGGTTGTGCAGCACATCCAGAAAAACATTGGGCGGAACCGGTTTGCGCTGAGAGCCCAGCCGGCTTAAAGCATCCACCGCTTCATTTTTCTGCCGATCCACGTGGTCCACCTGATAGCCTTTGAAATGACCTGCAACAATATCCACCTCACGACGATATGCCGCCATGAGTGGATCCTTAGAGTCCCAAGTGCCAGACACTTGCTGAGCCACGAGGTCCGAGTCACCGAAGCACTTAACTCGACCTAGATTCATCTCTTTAGCCATCCGGAGACCATGGAGCAAGGCTTCATACTCAGCTGCATTGTTAGTACAAGGGAACATTAAGCGGAGAACATAACAAAACTTATCACCTCATGGGGAAGTTAATACGACTCCAGCCCCCGAACCTTCCAATTGCCTAGATCCGTTAAAATGGATGGTCCAATATGTGTGATCCAGCTTTTCTTCAGGTGCTTGCATTTCTGTCCAATCATTGATAAAATCAACCAGTGCTTGAGACTTAATCACCGTCTGAGGCACATACTTCAAATCGTGCGGCCCAAGCTCTATAGCCCACTTGGCAATCCGACCAGTTGCTTCCCGGTTCTGGATGATATCCCCCAAAGGAGCAGAACTGACCACCGTAATTGGATGCCCTTAGAAGTATTGTGTAAGCTTCCGGCTTGCCATAAAAACTCCATACACCAGCTTCTGCCAATGTGGATACCTTTGCTTGGACTCAATGAGCACCTCGCTGATATAATAGACCGGACGTTGAACCAGATGCTCCTTACCTGCCTCCTTTCGCTCCACCACAATAGCCACGCTGACCGCCCGAGCATTAGCAGCAACATATAACAGTAACGGCTCCTTGTCAATGGGAGCGGAGAGCACAGGCGGATCGGCCAATTGCCGCTTTAAGTCCTCAAATGCTTCATCAACAGCAGAACTCCATACAAACTGATCCGTCTTCTTCAACATCTGATACAAAGGGATTGCCTTCTCACCAAGGCGACTGATAAACCGGCTTAATGCGGCAATCCGGCCTGCCAGGCGTTGAACATCATTGATACACTTCGGTTTAGCCAGGTAGGTGATGGCTGTGATCTTCTCCGGATTAGCCTCAATTCCCCTATTGGACACCAGGAAGCCTAATAACTTGCCCGCCGGTACACCAAAGACGCATTTGTCCGGATTAAGCATCATCTTGTATGTCCTCAGGTTATCAAAAGTTTCCTTTAAATCACCAATCAGAGTCTCCTTCTCCCTGGATTTAACCACAATATCATCCATGTAGGCGTGTACATTACGGCCAATCTGTTTGTGTAGACAATTTTGCACACAACAGTGATAAGTTGCCTGGGCACTCTTGAGCCCAAAGGGCATAGACACATAGCAGAAGGCTCCAAAGGGAGTTATGAATGCCGTTTTCTCCTGGTCCTTAACTGCCATTTTGATCTGATGATAGCCAGAATATGCATCCAGAAAACTTAAACGCTCACAACCCGCCGTAGCATCAATAATTTGATCAATACGGGGGAGGGCAAAAGGATCTGCTGGACAAGCTTTATTAAGATCTGTGTAATCCACACACATGCGCCAGGTGCCGTTTTTCTTAAGGACCAGCACCAGATTGGCAAGCCACTCAGGGTGAAAAACTTCAACAATAAAACCAGCTGCTAAGAGCCTGGCTACCTCTTCTCCAATTGCCTTGCGTCTTTCTTCGTTAAACCGGCGGAGGAACTGTTTCACCGGTTTGTATTTAGGATCCATATTAAGGGTGTGCTCAGCGAGTTGCCTCGGTACACCTGGCATGTCAGAGGGCTTCCATGCAAAAATGTCCCCATTCTCACGGATGAACTCGATGAGCGCGCTTTCCTATTTCGGATCCAAATTAGCACTGATGCTGAACTGCTTGGACGAATCGCCAGGTACAAAGTCAACAAGCTTAGTTTCTGCTGCCGATTTGAACTTCAGGGCCGGATCATGCTCCGTAGTTGGCTTCTTTAATGGAGTCATGTTCGCCGGATCAACATTGTCCTTATAATACTTCAGCTCCTCGGTGGCACAAACCGACTCTGCATAGGCCGCATCACCTTCCTCGCACTCCAAAGCGATTTTGCGGCTTCCGTGAACCGTTATTGTCCCCTTGTGACCCGGCATCTTGAGCTGCAAATACACATAACAGGGACGTGCCATAAACTTGGCGTAGGCCGGTCGCCCAAATAGGGCGTGATATGGACTTTGGATTTTCACCACTTCAAACATCAATGTTTCCGACCTGGAATCATGATCATCCCCAAAGGCCACTTCCAGAGCTATCTTACCAACAGGATATGCTGATCTGCCAGGTACTACACCGTGGAACACCATATTAGACGGTTTAAGATTTTTATCTGTCAGTCCCATACGACGGAAGGTCTCATAGTACAAGATATTAATGCTGCTACCTCCATCCATGAGCACCTTGGTGAACTTGTAACCTCCCACCTGAGGCGCCACCACCAGAGCCAACTGACCCGGATTATCGACCTGGGGAAGGTGATCCTCTCTGCTCCATATGATTGGCTGTTCAGACCAACGTAGATAACGGGGTATGGCCGGTTCAACAGAGTTGACCGCCCGCCTCTGAACTTTCCGGTCTCGCTTGTCCAAGCTAGTGGTGAAGACATGGTACTGCCCACTACTCAACTGCTTTGGGTTGCTCTGGTAACCTGACTGTTGCTGCTGTTGGTTGTAACCACCCTGGTTGTTCTGACTATTTTGACCATTATGTCCGTCCGGATTACCATTAAATCCTGGACCGGAACTTCCTCCACCGTAACCCGGCCCGGATCCTGAGCCACCGCCAGATTCGTGATCATACCAGAAATTATTAGAATTCTTGAACTCCTGCATAATAAAGCAATCCTTCCAAAGGTGGTTTGCTGGCGCCTCCTTCGTCTCATGTCTTGGACAGGGCTGGCTTAGCAGATAGTTTAGGCGGTCTGGGTTAGGGTTGGGTGCCCCATTACGATTTTTCGGTTTACCCTTGCGTCGCTGGCCATTGTCCTGCGCGTTGGTATTAGCCACAAAGTCCATGTTACCATCCGCTTTACGCTTGCCTCCACCACCATTGCCTGCCCAGTGATGCTGCTGACCTTTGGAGTTGCTGTTCCTCTTTCCCTTCCCTGTCCTGTCATCATCAGATTCGGGATTCTTGGTACTATCAGAATCAGCATATTTCACCAAAGCGGCCATGAGGGTCCCCATGTCAGTGCAATGACGCTTCATCCGTCCCAACTTCAGCTTTAGGGGCCCAAACCGGCAGTTGCCTTCTAGGGTTAATACCGGGTGTCAGCGTTGATGCGGTCTGATGAGTGCAACACTTGTGAAACCCGACGCACCCAATGAGTCGTTGATTCTCCTTCCTCCTGGACGCATGCAGCTAAGTCCACTATTGACATAGGATGTTTACATGTATCCTTGAAATTGCTGATAAACCGGGCTCGTACTTGGGCCCATGAACTGATAGAATTAGTCGGCAAGCTTTTTAACCAAGTACGGGCCGTTCCTTCAAGCATCATGGTGAAGTATTTCGCACACGATGCGTCATCCACATCAAGCATCTCCATGGCCATCTCATAGCTCTCCACCCATGTCTCTGGAGGCTGATCCGCCGTGTAATTTGGTACCTTGCGCGGGCCCTTGAAATCCTTGGGCAGGCGCACATTGCGTAAAGTGGGGATAAGGCAAGGCACCCCCAAACTAGAAGTAACACCAGGTTCGATCGAGATGGTTGGACGAACCGGCGTGAGCTGCCGAGCCTGATGCTGTGTGGCTAACTCGGCCTCCCTGCGCGCTCGGGCCTGGTTCACCATTTCCTGAGCGTTATCAGCACCACCCGTCGGGTTGTTGCCACGGGGTGCTCCACGTCGTTCGTTACTCGACACTGCCGGTTCATCCATATGTCTGCTATAGCTCCGGCTTGGACGGGGAGTCGAGTGGATCCGGTCACGGCTGTACGAGTATGCTTCTTGTTGGACCAAAGCTGTCCTCAGAAGCTCCTTGACCCGTCGCGTCTCTACTGCCTGCGGCGAATCACCTTCAATTGGAATGGCCTCCAGCCGTGCAGCAGCGGCAACGAGATTGTCCATCGGGTTGGAGTAGTGAGCCGGAGGTGTTAAAACAGCCTGAGGTATAACGGTGTTTTGACGAGGCGGGTCCATCTGACGAGGCTGAACTGGTGCACCGGTTGTCGTGGTTCTAAGCCTGACAGTAGAGTGGGGGGTAGGTAAGGAGAGGCAAGGTCCTAGCTATGGAGAGGTTGTAAGCACAAAGGATGTACGAGTTCAGGCCCTTCTCGGAAGAAGTAACATCCCTACGTCTCGGAGCCCGGAGGCGGTCGAGTGGATTATGAGTGTATGAACTACAAGGTGCCGAACCCTTCTGCCTGTGGAGGGGGGTGGCTTATATAGAGTGCGCCAGGACCCCAGCCAGCCCACGTAGGAGAGGGTTTAAGGTGAGTTAAGTCTGGGGCGTTACTGGTAACGCCCCACATAAAGGCCTTTACTATCATAAAGTCTACTTGATTACAGGCCGTTGCAGTGCAGAGTGCCTCTTGACCTCCTGGTGGTCGAGTGAGTCTTCGTGGTCGAGTCCTTCAGGCCAGTCGAGTGAATCCTCGTTGGTCGACTAGAAGGCGACCTCTTCTCAGGATGTCCTAGGGTAAGTTACTTGGATCAGGTCCATGACCCTACCCTAGGTACATAACCCCATCATTAGCCCCCGAATGGATTGAGGCTTCGAGTGAAGAAGGAGTTGATGTCGTTTCCGATTAACCTTTGCGCTCCGGTTGTGCGCTGTTCTGGACCAAAGAATCCCTTTGTCGACAGGAAACAACTTGCCTTCAGTCGACTTGATCCATTCTGTTTTTGCGTCGAGTGATCTTTCAGGCTTCGACGATCTCCGAGCGACGGATCGCCGGAAACACCGCGCCTGACAGACCGATTTGTTGCTCGCGGATTCCGCGGGATGCGAAATTTTGGGGCGCGCGCGAAGCGGGGCGGACCGCGGCGTTCGGATGGGACGGGGCATGGACGCCTCGATCTCCGCGCCGCCTTTTTCGCCACGTATCCCGTCTGCATAACTGTTCCAGATATGATTAGATCGACCGGGCCCACCTGTCATCCACTCGGAAGGGACCTTATAAATGTGCCCGGCGAGGATTTCTGTGCTGCGCCTTAGCATTCTCCCCCTCTCTCTGCTTCCTTCCTCCCTGCTCAGCGTGCTCGCTCTCGCCCCCGCACCACTTCCCTTCGCGCATCTCGCCGGTGACCATGGCCAAGGAGAAGATGGCGGCGCTGGAGCGTGCAAAGAAGGCATCGGCATCGGAGATGGCGAAGGGGAGATCCACCAGCCGCGGAGGGTCCTCGTCCAGATCTCGCCTGCCGAAGGGCTGGGTCCAAGGAGACTGGATCTAGTCGACCATCACGGAGAATGACCTCCTCGACATGGCCAACGAGGGCTTGATCCCCCACGGAGCTGCGAGGCTTCCGGGGAAGGAGTGGCAGCCCCAGCCAGAAGAGGGTGAGTGTGTGCTTTTGGCCACCCATGTTGATCACGGGTTTTCCTTGCCGCCGAGTGTTTTCTTTCGTGGCTTTTTGAACTTCTTCGGAGCGCAGCTCCACCACTTTACCCCAAACTCCATTGCCTATCTTGCCGCGTTCGTGTCCATGTGTGAAGGTTTCTTGGGCTGTCGACCGCACTGGGGTTTGTTCAAACATATATTCACGTGTCGATCTCAGACCGTGAAGAAGGCGAGCCCAGGTGATGAGAGAACCCGAGTCGTCCAAATGTGCGGAGGCCTGGGGATTCAGGTGAGGAATAAGAGCACCTTCCCGCCCATGACCTTTCCCGAGTCCGTCAGAGGCTGGCAGTCGACTTGGTTCTACTGCCGGGACCAGTCGACGCCGGGACAGTCGAGTGGACTCCCACAGTTTACCATGGACCGAGTGAACAAGCCCTCCTCTCTGAAGTTGATCCCGGAGGAGAAAGCTGATGTGAAGATGTTGATGGAGCGCGTGGTGCAGTTGGTTCGGGAGGGAGTGACGGGCATGGATCTCCTGGAGGTCTTCCTCAGGCGTCGCATCCAGCCCCTCCAGTTCCGGAGCCACTGCATGTGGTTGTACTGTGGGACCGAAGACGAGACTAGAGTCCATCCAGAAGCAGTCGACGATGTCACTCTGGAAAGATGGATGGCAGCCGTCACCGGAAACAAGGACAACCCACACGGAGCCAGAAGGATTCCTCCACTCGACCACAACAGTGATCCAAATAAGGTACACTTGCCCTGCTCTCCACTGCATTCTTGTCGCATTCATCTCTGTCTACTCTGCCGACTGGTCGACTGATCATTGTCTTGATATCTGCTAGGCCCTCACCGAGCTGTACTCGATGCCCAATGGGGCACAAACTCCGACTGAGGAGGGTGAGGCGAGTGGGGGCGAGAGCCAGGACGAGGAGGAATGGGACTCGGACATTGCAGGGGACGACGACGACGATGATGATGACGACGGCGATGATGATGACGCCGAAGACGAGGAGGAAGAGGAGGAGGTCGTGCCACCGCGCTCGGAAAGGCGGTCGAAGCTCGTCCACGACCCTTCGACTGAACGTGGCAAGGGGGTTGCGACGCAGCCGACCAAGCGCCCTAGGACCACTTCTCCAGCGCCGACTGAAAAGGCGCCGAAGCAACCTAGGGGGGCTCCGCCAAAGCCGACCAAGCTCCTGCCGAAGATGAAGGTGTCCATCCCCACCATATCAGGGTAATTGTGTCGTTTGAGTCTTCTCATTTTGTGTGAACTTTATCTCTGGTCGACGCTGAAGTTAGTCGACTGATTCTTTGGAGTTGCAGTGCTGCTACTTCTGAAACCTCAGCTCGGGCTGACGACCACGAGATGGAGGATGCAGCAACTTCGAACCCAGGTACTGTATTCTTAACACCATTCTTAGTCGACTGACTCGCGATCCCTGATCCTGATTCTTCTCCGCAGCTCCACCCAACACTGTTATCAATCTCCCTGACGACGACGAGGATGAAGAACCACTGACACGCAGGAGGAGTCGGAAAGCGTCCGCCAGTAAGGTGCCTCAGGATGTGACGGCGCCTGAGATTCTGACTGTGGAGGAAGAGAACACCACTCGACACACAGTGTCCTTCGCAAATCCGCTGATGAGTGCTCAGCAGCCCTCCCTCTTCACGACGCACCACGTCCCAGAGGACCAAGCTGGCGCAGCGAAGGAGGCAATACGCCAGGCGGGACTCATGATGGAGCAGCTGAAGACCATCCGGGATGCGAGCCAGGCGGCTTATGACGCCAGTTCTGCCCTCCAAAGCAATGTCCAGGTCAGTCGACCACTGTTTGTTCTGTTGGATATGCTACCAAAAACTTTTCTTTTCCGGAATTTATAGTAGTCACCCAGTGGGTGTGTCGAATAAACTCCGAGTTAGCGGGGGCACGCTGAGTGCACTCGCTGGGTGTAGTCCCCAAGGCTAAGGCCGACTGCTGGCAGTCGGCCTTAGGCTTTATGATGTCAATCTTTCTGTCAGTCGACTGGTCGACTGGATTTCACAAACCGGTGGGGGCACGCTGAGTGCACCCACTGGGTGTAGTCCCCAAGGCTAAGGTCGACTGCTGGCAGTCGGCCTTAGGCTTTATGACATCAATTTTTCTTTCAGTCGACTATGTCGACTGGATTTCACAAACCGGTGGGGGCACGCTGAGTGCACCCACTGGGTGTAGTCCCCGAGACTGTGGTCGACTGCTTGCAGTTGATCACAGTCTTAGAGAATGCATCTCTTTTTGAGGTCGACTGGTCGACTTTGTCTTCACCGGGATTAGTGGGGGCACGCTGAGTGCACCCACTGGGTGTAGTCCCCGAGACTACGGTCGAATGCTTGTATTTGGCTGTAGTCTTAGAAACGTGTGTTTTTCCCTTTTTCACTCGGAAGTGAATTATATTTGACATTTAGTCGATTGGTTCTTCGCAGAACTCCTGTGATCTTGTGGCTCGCTACTCAGAGCTGGAACAAAAACATACTCAAGTCGAGCTGAGCTTGAAGCTGGTTCAGGAGAAGCTGACAAAGGCAAAGGAGGAGACCGAAGGTATGTTTGGTGAGACCCTGATGACTGCTTTTCCCCTTGCTTGTTTCAAAATCCGATCTTGCTGTAACTTGCAGGTAAGGTAAGGGAGGCCCAGCAGAAGAAAGACCTTGAGCTAGCTGAGAAGATCAAGCTTGCTGACGAGAAGTTAGCTTTAGTCACCAAGCTCGAACAAGACAATACCAATTTGAAAGCTGCTCTTGGGATTGCCAACAAGGAGATCAGTCGACTGAAAACTGATAAAGCTGCCCTGACCGACCAAGTCAGCAAATTGACTGGGAAGAAAACTGATCTGGAGGCTTTCCTGAGTGGACTTGCCAAGAAGCTGTTTCTTATGCTTGAAGGTAAATCTCTATGCTTGGCAGACGTTTCCAATCGTGATTTTTCCATTCGACCATCCTCTTGACTTAGTGATCACCCTTGCAGAATTTTGTCAAAACTTTGAAGAAGAAACTAGCCGACTGGAGCCAAACCTCGACCCCGTCAATTCTCCGGTGAACGACGAAGTCGCCATGGATATTTTCCGACTGGAGTCTCGTGTTGCAGCTGTCGTGGACTATCTCGCAAGGCTGAAGGCCGCCACATCTCGCATCGACTCGACGCTCTGGCCTGAGGAGACACTTCAGAATGACCTTGAGTCGCTGATGGCCCGCTTGCACACAATCCCTGGTCGAGTGCAGGAGTGGAAGAAGTCCTCGGCTCGGTGTGGTGCAGATGTCGCTCTGTGTCTGGCCCGAGTCCACTGCAAAGATGCGCGAGAAGAGAAGCTGGCGGCCCTTCGGGTGGCCAATACCAAGAAGCACGACTTCAGGTCCTTTATGGAAACTTTCCTTGCAGCTGCCACTCGGATCGCCGACGGAATTGACCTTGATGAATTCGTTGCACCCTCCAGCCCTCCACAGGAGGGGTAAAAAACTTCTTCTGGCTCGATAATTTAAATTTGCCTCGGTATGCCGAGTGGAATTGTAACTGACAAACCTTAACAGGCTTGACGCCTGAGCACTTTCGGTTCCTTTAGATGTCGATTCAAACTTGGATTTGGTGCTTGAATACGATTGCCTTCGGCTCGGAATGTCTTTTGCAGGTTCAAAGCAAGGTGCCTGTACTGCAATCGACTTATTCTTTAGTCCACTTAGGCGAGCACTGGGCTGCAGCTAAGCCCTCCGAATGAGAGGGTTGCTCTCCACTCGGCAGGGTTTTTATACCTTAGGCGAGCACAGGGCTGCAGCTAAGCCTCCGAGTGAGAGGGTTGCTCTTCACTCGGTAGGATTTTGATAACTTAGGCGAGCACGAGGCTGCAGCTAAGCCTCCGAGTGAGAGGGTTGCTCTTCATTCGGTAGGATTTTCATAACTTAGGCGAGTGCTTGGACTGCAGCTAAGCCCCCGAGTGAGAGGGTTGCTCTTCACTCGGTAGGATTTTTATAACTTAGGCGAGCACGAGGCTGCAGCTAAGCCTCCGAGTGAGAGGGTTGCTCTTCACTCGGTAGGATTTTTACAACTTAGGCGAGTGCTAGGACTGCAGCTAAGCCCCCGAGTGAGAGGGTTGCTCTTCACTCGGTAGGATTTTTATAACTTAGGC
>NC_041384.1:549201855-549205988 GCF_002162155.2 Triticum dicoccoides
GAGTGAGAGGGTTGCCCTTCACTCGGTAGGATTTTTATAACTTAGGCGAGCACGAGGCTGCAGCTAAGCCTCCGAGTGGAAGGCTGGCTTACCACTCGGTAGGATTTTGATAACTTAGGCGAAACGGATTCGCAGCTAAGCCTCCGAGTGGGAGTCTGGCTCACCACTCGGTAGGATTTTTATAACTTAGGCGAGTGCTTGGACTGCAGCTAAGCCTCCGAGTGAGAGGGTTGCTCTTCACTCGGTAGGATTTTTATAACTTAGGCGAGCACGAGGCTGCAGCTAAGCCTCCGAGTGGAAGGCTGGCTTACCACTCGGTAGGATTTTGATAACTTAGGCGAAACGGATTCGCAGCTAAGCCTCCGAGTGGGAGTCTGGCTCACCACTCGGTAGGATTTTTGCAAACTTAGGCGAAACGGATTCGCAGCTAAGTCACCCACTGAGGGGAATTTCATTGGACAAAAATAAAAAGTGACAGATATTATGGAGGAACTATGACACTATTATTTTGAGGTCCATGAACTACAAAAGTACTTTATTGCAACTCATCCGAATGATAAAACTTAAGTGTAGAATGGGCGGAGTAGCTCCGCGTTCCAAGCTCGGGGCTCGTCGAAATTATGCTCGACGTTGTAAAGATGGTACGCCCCATTGTGGAGGACCTTGGTGACTATGAAGGGGCCTTCCCAAGAAGGAGCCAGCTTGTGTGGTTTGTGCTGATCCACTCGGAGAACCAAATCTCCTTCCTGGAAGGCTCGACCTCTCACATTTCGGGCGTGGAAACGGCGCAGATCTTGTTGGTAGATGGTCGAGCGGATCAGAGCCATCTCCCTTTCTTCCTCTAAAAGGTCGACTGCGTCCTGCCGCGCTTGTTCAGCTTCTGCTTCGTTGTAGATTTCGACTCGGGGAGCATTATGCAGAAGATCACTTGGTAAGACCGCTTCGGCTCCGTAGACCAAGAAGAATGGAGTTCTTCCGGTCGACCGATTAGGTGTGGTCCGCAGTCCCCAGAGTACAGATGGAAGTTCGTCGACCCAAGCTCCAGCCGCGTGTTTGAGATCACGCATCAGTCGAGGCTTCAGTCCCTTAAGAATCAGTCCATTAGCTCGCTCTGCTTGTCCATTCGACTGCGGATGGGCGACTGATGCGTAGTCGACCCGTGTGCCCTGGGAGTCGCAGAAAGCTCTGAATTCCTCTGAGTCAAAGTTCGACCCATTATCCGTAATGATGTTGTGCGGGACTCCATATCTGAATATTAGTTCCCTGATGAAGCTAACAGCAGTACCGGTGTCAAGGCTCTTGATTGGTTTAGCCTCGATCCACTTGGTGAACTTGTCGACTGCCACCAGTACATGCGTGAAGCCACTTCGTCCTGTTCTCAAAGGACCGACCATGTCCAGCCCCCAAACTGTAAAAGGCCAGACGAGTGGGATGGTCTTCAAAGCTGACGCAGGCTTGTGGGACATATTTGAGTAGAACTGACATCCCTCGCACTTATCCACTATCTCTTTTGCCATCTCATTCGCCTTGGGCCAGTAAAATCCGGCTCGGTATGCTTTGGCCACGATGGTCCGAGAGGAGGCATGGTGACCACAGGTCCCCGAGTGAATATCATTGAGGATGAGTCGACCTTCTTCTGGTGTTATGCACTTCTGACCGACTCCAGTCGCACTTTCTCTGTATAATTGTCCTTTGATTACGGTAAAGGCCTTAGATCGACGGACGATCTGACGAGCCTCTTCCTCATCCTCCGGAAGCTCTTTCCTCAAGATATATGCGACATACGGAATCGTCCAGTCGGGAATGACCACCAAAACCTCCATGATCAAGTCGACCACCGCTGGGACTTCAACTTCAGTCGGATCTGTGGCGCTCTTGGGCTGCGGAGTTTCTTCGGTGAAAGGATCTTCTTTGACTGACGGAGTGTGTATATGCTCCAAGAACACACCATTCGGAATGGCTTCTCTCTTGGAACCTATCTTTGCTAGATCATCAGCTGCTTGATTTTTCAGTCGGGGTATATGATGGAGCTCCAACCCCTCGAACTTCTTTTCCAGCTTCCTCACTGCACTGCAGTATCCAGTCATGGCTGGGCTTCTCACGTCCCACTCTTTCATCACCTGATTAACCACTAAATCCGAGTCACCATAGACCATTAGGCGACGGACGCCGAGTGAAATGGCCATGCGCAACCCATATAGGAGGGCCTCATATTCTGCCTCATTGTTGGAGGAATCAAAGTGAATCTGGAGCACATATCTAAGCTTATCTCCTCTGGGGGAAACCAGGACAACCCCAGCACCGGAACCATTCAACATCTTAGAGCCATCAAAAAACATGGTCCAATGCTCCGAGTGAACTTCAGTCGGCTGCTGTTGTTCAATCCACTCGGCGAGGAAATCTGCTATCGCCTGGGACTTAATGGCTTTCTTTGCCTCAAACTTGATATCAAGGGGAAGAAGTTCAATCGCCCATTTGGCCACTCGACCAGTTGCATCTCTGTTGTGCAAAATCTCTGATAGTGGAGCGTCGCTGACGACTGTGATGGAATGGTCAGAGAAATAATGAGCAACCTTCTTTGTGGTCATGTATATTCCATACACAAGCTTCTGATAATGAGGATATCTCTGCTTGGATGGAGTCAAGACTTCAGAAAAATAATACACTGGGCGCTGAACTTTGAGAGCTTTTCCTTCTTCTTCCCGCTCGACCGTTAGCACAGTACTGACGACTTGTCCTGTGGCTGCGATGTAGAGCAACAGAGGTTCTTTGCTGATTGGAGCAGCAAGCACCGGCTGGGTGGAGAGCAGAGCTTTTAGCTCGGCAAACGCTGCATCAGCTTCTAGAGTCCACTCGAACTTGTCAGCCTTCTTCATCAGTCGGTAAAGAGGCAGTGCCTTTTCACCGAGTCGTGAGATGAATCGACTTAATGCGGCCAAGCATCCAGTAAGCTTCTGGACATCGTGCACTCGCACGGGGCGTTTCATTCGGAGAATAGTGCCAATCTTCTCTGGGTTAGCGTCGATTCCCCGTTCGGAAACGAGAAAACCGAGTAACTTGCCACCAGGAACTCCAAATGTGCACTTTGATGGATTGAGCTTGATATCATACCTTCTGAGGTTGGCAAATGTTTCAGCGAGGTCAGCGAGCAGGTCGGAACCTTTTCGTGACTTGACAACAATATCATCCATATAAGCTTCCACATTCCGACTGATTTGAGTGAGTAGACACTTCTGAATCATTCGCATAAATGTGGCTCCGGCATTCTTGAGGCCGAATGGCATGGTGATATAGCAGAAGCACCCGAATGGAGTGATGAAAGCTGTTTTTACCTCATCGGGCCCGTACAGACGGATCTGGTGGTACCCGGAGTAAGCATCTAAAAAAGACAACCTCTCGCATCCCGCGGTCGAGTCAACAATTTGATCTATGCGAGGGAGAGGAAAGTGATCTTTCGGGTAGGCCCGGTTGATGTGCTTGAAATCAATGCACATTCGGAGCGACTTGTCCTTCTTAGGAACCATGACGACATTAGCGAGCCACTCGGAGTGGTATATCTCTCGGATAAATCCTGCCGCCAACAGTCGAGCCACTTCTTCACCAATGGCTTTTCTCTTCTGGACGGCGGACCGCCGAAGATGCTCTTTGACTGGTTTGGCAGATGAATCGACTCTTAAGCGATGCTCAGCCAGCCCCCTGGGAACACCTGGCATGTCAGCGGGCTTCCATGCAAAAATGTCCCAGTTCTCACGGAGGAACTGGATGAGCGCTTCTTCCTATTTTGGGTCGAGTGTCGTGGAGATGCGGGTCGGAGCTGCTTCGGGGTCGGTCGGGTGAATGTGAACAGGCTTCGTCTCACCGGACGACTGGAATGCAGACTCTGTGGCGGGCTTCTTGGATCGCAGCAAGTCACTCGGATCTGCGTTTTGCTTGTATTCTTCGAACTCGACTGCTGTCACCTGGGAATCGGCAATCTTGGAGCCCTTCTGAAAGCACTCTTCTGCCTTTTTCCTATCACCGGTGACAGTGATCACACCTTTGGGACCGGGCATCTTCAATTTGAGGTACACGTAACATGGTCGAGCCATGAACCGTGCATAGGCTGGTCTCCCCAAAATGGCATGATATGCACT
>NC_041384.1:549206493-549242784 GCF_002162155.2 Triticum dicoccoides
GGGTGATCAGATTGGTCGAATGTGATGGGTGTTTGAGACCACTTCAGATAATTTGCCTTTGCTGGGGCAACCATGTTCACCTCTCGGTTAATCACTTTCAGTCGACTTCTGCTTTCCACATCTGCAAAGATCATCAGAGTGGAGTTGATATGCGGATATCCTCCCTCACTGTCCTCTTTGTCTTCGGCCTTGTCCGACTCCTTCTCCTTGTCCTTAGACTGTTTTCCCTGAAACTGCTGGATCAGGAGTCGACATTGGCGAGTGGTGTGCTTTGGGTAAATGATATTCCCCTCTTCGTCTTTCTTCGTGTGAATGTGACATGGCATATCCAACACGTCGTTCCCTTCTTTATCCTTTACCTTCTTGGGGTTCCAGGATCCTTTTGGTTTCCCCTTAAACTTTCCTTGAGTCACGGCCAGAGCCTCTCCAGGAGCTGCCGGTTCAGCTTTCCGCTTCTGTTTCCGACTGGTGTTTCCCTTTTCCGACTGACTCGGCTTGTGCTTGCCGCTTTGGAGTCGGTCTTCTTCTTCGCCATTGGCGTACTTGGTAGCAATCTCCATCATCCGACTCAAGGTCATGTCACCGGTTCGACCAAATTTCAAACTCAGTTCTCTGTTCTTGACGCCGTCTTTGAAGGCGCATACTGCCTGATGATCAGAGACATTTTCCACAGTGTGGTGCAAAGTGATCCACCTCTGAATATACTCTCTGAGAGTCTCATTAGCTTTCTGCACGCAGACTTGCAACTCTATCAATCCAGCTGGTCGCTTGCAAGTCCCTTCAAACGTTCTGACGAACACTCGGGACAGATCTTCCCAAGTGTAAATGCTGCTAGGAGGTAATTGAGTCAACCATGCCCTGGCAGAACCTTCCAACATGAGGGGTAAATGCTTCATGGCCACCTCGTCGTTCCCACCACCAATCTGAACTGCCACTCGGTAGTCTTCAAGCCAAGTTTCAGGCTTAGACTCACCAGTGAACTTGCTGACTCCTGTTGCCAACCTGAAATTGGGGGGAATAACTGCGGCTCTGATAGCTCTGCTGAAACATTCAGGACCAGAAACATGCACTCGACTGCTTGTGGGTACATCTCTGTCGAGTGCGCCTCGATGGGCTCTGTTCCGGTCGACCAACCCTTGCACGATAATGGATCGCGCGTCGAAGCCTGGCTCTCTGGGGTCAACTGGAACCCTACGCCATGTACTGTACTGACGCCTATCATCTGACTGCCGAGGAGCGTAAGACCCACCCCTCGGAGGGGAATAGGGCACTCGACGCCTATCATCTCGGTCGAGTCTGTCGCCATATTGACCTCGCCGATTCTCACGCCCTTCGCGCCGCGGAGGCGATCTGGGGCTGTGAGCCGACTGAACCGTATTCACAGTGACGGATCGACTGTGAATTCTGTTGCGCGACTGAGACACGGCTGAATTCTGATCTCCTGCTGCCCGGAGCAGATCCCTGATCTGCAGCAAACCTCTGCCAGCTTCCGACTGCGAAGGCTGGATGGACTCTGCTATACGGGTCGCAACTGCTAAATTCTGAATTGGGGTTCGATATACCTGAGTCGGCGGGAAGAGTTGACGTCGACTGGTGTCGGGAACTCGTTGCCCCGCGCGCTCGTCGAGTGCTCGCTGAAGGTTTTCCAGTCGAGTGCGCTCGGCCAAATTGGCCAGACGCGCCTCCTCCAAGGCACGAGCCTCGGGGGTTTCTCCTGCGATGGGAATACGCAGGGGATCCTCGTTCCTGCGGCGAAGTTCCTCCCTTTGCAGAGAGTCGAGTGGCTCGGGCTGGTATTCTTCGTAGCCTCGTGCAGGGTCGCCGCCGTCACCTGCTCCACCACCACGGGCGAAGCCAGGAGGGCTGTGGGGCCCGTCGACCATCAAGATTTCCGCCGCTGGATCACTGCTTCCGCACTCGGATGTAGTCTCTACGGAGCCAGTCGACTGATCGAACAAGCCGTAGAGAGATTCGTTGGGCTCGATTGCCGCAACTTGGGTAGTGGCCGATTGGCGAGCCACTGCGTGACTCACCCATCGCTGAAGCCTCGACCGGCCTGAGCGCTTGCACTGGCGGGAGACCGGGAGGGTGGACGATGGAGGAGCCGACCGATACTGGGTCGACGGTTGCCGCAGCAGAACGCCGCGGACACATGCGTGAAAATGCGTCGCACCGCGGACGGGGAGCGCATCTACGTCGAGTGGAGCCTCCTGGAGCCATGCGGAGTCGTCGGCGATGAAGGTGAGAGTGCCGAGACGGATCTCTTGACCCTCGACCAAAACTCCAGCAGACACCATGATGAAAGTACTCGGAAGAATCGCAACTTCTCCACAAAATCGCTAAAACACCTGCCCCAAGGTGGGCGCCAACTGTCGTGGTTCTAAGCCTGACAGTAGAGTGGGGGGTAGGTAAGGAGAGGCAAGGTCCTAGCTATGGAGAGGTTGTAAGCACAAAGGATGTACGAGTTCAGGCCCTTCTCGGAAGAAGTAACAGCCCTACATCTCGGAGCCCGGAGGCGGTCGAGTGGATTATGAGTGTATGAACTACAAGGTGCCGAACCCTTCTGCCTGTGGAGGGGGCTGGCTTATATAGAGTGCGTCAGGACCCCAGCCAGCCCACGTAGGAGAGGGTTTAAGGTGAGTTAAGTCTGGGGCGTTACTGGTAACGCCCCACATAAAGGCCTTTACTATCATAAAGTCTACTTGATTACAGGCCGTTGCAGTGCAGAGTGCCTCTTGACCTCCTGGTGGTCGAGTGAGTCTTCGTGGTCGAGTCCTTCAGGCCAGTCGAGTGAATCCTCGTTGGTCGACTGGAAGGCGACCTCTTCTCAGGATGTCCTAGGGTAAGTTACTTGGATCAGGTCCATGACCCTACCCTAGGTACATAACCCCATCACCGGTCCCGGGAGCTTCCGCCCGGTTTCCCTCCAGCGGATTGCCGGTTCCTACTCCTGGAGTGTTGAAAAGGTCTCTGGCCTCAAAAACCGGAGGCAAACGGGATCGGTACTTCCTCCTCATGACTTCCTGCGACGCACTCTGGTCCAACATGAGCCTGTAGGCTTGTGCGTCTAAAGCGGCCCGCTCCGTGGCCATCCTGGTGTCCTCAGCTGCCAGATCTGCCTTGGCCTGGGTGATCTGTTCCTTCACTTTTGCAATCTCGGCGTTGTGAACGCCCTGATCCGCCGGATTAGCCTCCGCCATAAGCACAACCAATGCATCAAATAGCTCTGATAGAACTTGAGCCGGCGGGCGCACAGGGCCTCCTGCCCCGGCAGCCATCGTCGCTGCTGAACCGGAGGTTGTTGCCATAGCGGTCGAAGAATGAAGCGCTGCTTGTGTGCCAGTCATGAATATTCCAACCCGGTTGGGCAGATCAGAGGGGTCCGGAATACTGTCGCCATCGGAACAGCCCCCAATCCGGCCGTCTTGTAGCTGATAAAGAGATTCGGTTTCTCCGGTCGATGACTCGTCATCGGAACAAACGACGGTATCGCCGCGAGATTCCGATCCATCCTCATAACTTCCTCCATGGATGACTCCCACGAAGGCACGCTTCATGGCCGGTTTAACCCGGGCGGATCGCGCACGCTGAGCCGTCTCGACGAGGTCGGTGCAGATGTCCGGCTCAGGGTCCGGTTCACCGATCTTGCCAATAAAAACGTGAATTCCACCAAAGGGAACCCGGTACCCGTACTCAATTGAGCCGGCCTCGGGGCCCCAGCCTGCGTCATCGATGTAGAACTTGCCGCGACGACTCTTAGTCATCCGGCCTACAACGTAGCCCTCGAGTCCTTCAAAGCGGCCCTCCAAGAACCGGAAACCATCGTGCGATAGCCCCACGGTGGGCGCCAACTGTCGTGGCTTTGTCACGGCAGATGTCCTAGAGAAAGGACTTAGTCGTGGAGCCATCGCGACGGGTTAGCTTGAAGGGGTTAAAGCGGACACAGGGACGCAAGAGAGTTTATACTAGTTCGGCCCCTTCGATGAAGGTAAAGCCTACGTCTAGTTGTGATGGAATTGATGGGGTTTCGATGACTAGGGAGCCAACAAGCTTCGCCTATGTCTCAAGTTGTTGTCTCTCTCTGAACCGCCGCCGGGTCGTCCCCTTATATACACAGGTGACACCCGTCGGCTCACAGAGTCCTAACACCGGTCGATATTCGTATTCTGGGTTGGTCTCTCCTTATTTCTAACTTACAGTACAAGTTTATATACAAATCCCGGTTTATAGCTACAAGTCTTGAACAGGCTACGAGCCTTAGGCCCTCATCTGCCTTCTTGGACTTTATCACTCTGGAACTACTGATGAAGTTGACCCGGCCCAGATAGGCCGGTTTACGCCCAGCAGTAATATCCCCAACAGTATCTATCCTCAGTGGACCACTATTGTCAAGACAATACCCAACCCTATCGGAGAGAAAAGGAAAAGATTTGCCCAAGAGCAAGAGAGTGCTAGAAAGGATGTTGAGCGTGCCTTTGGTGTTTTGCAATCTCGCATCGTTCGGTATCCTGCTAATACTTGGAGCACGCAGAAACTATGGGAGGTGATGACTACTTGTGTGATCATGCACAACATGATCGTAGAAGACGAGCGCCCGGAACGTCTGTACGATCAAGGCTTTCAGTTTCAGGGTGAGAATGTTGTGCCTGAGCATGGAGTAGCAGCAACATTTGAGCAGTTCACTCAGTTTCATGAAGACATGCATGATTGGGAAACTCATGTGCAACTGCAAAATGATTTGGTTGAGCATAAGTGGACTCATGTTGGCAACCAATAGATGTATCTTTTTTATTCGTTTTGCAAAACTATGTGAAACATTTTTATTTTTATTTGGCCTGTAAACTATACTATTTATTTGGGCGGACTATTTTGTTTGTTAAATTTTCATTTCACCATATGTGAGAATGCAATGCAAAATTGGGCGGCCAGCCGACCACGCCCGCATATATGGGTCGGCGCGTTGGGCGCGCTGCCAACCCATATGAAAAACAGGGCGGACGCCGGGCGGGCGGCCGACCCAAACGGACAAAAAGCGGACGAAATCGCCGTCCGTTTGGGTCGGCCCGTTGGAGTTGCTCTTATATTAGGTAGGATATTAGTTGCACGTTATATTAGGTAAGATATATCTGTTGCACGTTGGTATTTCGTAATATATCAATTACTTTTTCGCAGAATGGTAGGATATTAATTACATGGCAGATTTCAAGGGATAGCGTTGAGTCAAAACATGTTTATAATCAACGGCAGTGATGGGTAATTAGAGCGTTAAATGTGTTTGGTGCTCAATATTGGAACGATTTGAACCGCTAGAAAACAAGATTTGACGGTCGAGATGGTTTGAATCTGCCCATTTGGGTCTTTTTATATTGGTATAGATAGATAGATTATATTGAGATTGGATGTTTACATGGGACGTGTTTGGTTACTTGCATCGTTTCTAGGCACTTTGCATAGTTGTCTCAGTTGAGTCTGATTAAGCTAATGCAGGCAAACCAACGTCTGTATGTAGTTTGGTTGTCTACATGTAGACTGTCTGTGTTTAGTTGTGTGCATTGGCTGGGCTGATGTAAGCGCCTAGTGCTTGATTGCATACGAGCAAAGTGATTAAGGCGGCGTGAGTGTAGGCCACGGACAAGGAGGCCGACTGGGCGATGCCGACTACAGTGTCGGGCACAGCATGGCGTTCATTTGGCATGGTTGACGATGATTAGTGAGAACAGAGTGCCTCGGTAAATGTGGTGGACTATTGTGCGGTGCCTTTGTTTCCGATTTCGTCAAGACCGTCGTGCTCAATGAATAAGGTGATGATCCAACAACACAAGAAGGGCTTGCTCTGCCTAATAAGGTGATTGGGAACGGGTAAGGAGAAGCGAGAAGGGGCGATAGACAAAATGACGGAGAAGTTTGAGGTCATCATAACGAAGGAGGAGACATGTGTAAAGCGCCATGAGGTGAAGGAGTCAAAGACGACGAAAGGGTTTAGCAAGTTCATGGAGATACAAGAGAAGAATCTTGAGATCAAGGTTGCTTCCAATGACTCCAAGATGTTGGATTATGATCCTGATGTGACGAAGATTGTCCTAGCCTAGGCTTGTTGAAGTGCTTCAGGCAATTTGAGGGTGTCGAAGGGTGAAGTCTTTGCCACGCGTAGCCGGATTGGAGCTGAAGAAGGGCGTCTTTGGCATGGACAATCAGACTTTTGGGATCAGTCGGATGTAAAAGCGTATTGAATATCAAATGATTTTTGTTTTGTGATCGCATATGTTTGCAACAATTAAACATATGCTTAAAGTGGTATTGATATATGCATGTCAAATGAAGGAGGACAGACCAAGGGCAGGCATTTGGTGACTCTGGTTGGATGGCCGTCTCCTCCATCCATATCCACTGACATGTCCGGATTTGTTTAGGGACATTTGATGTGTCCATCTTGGTGATCCGCGTTGGACTCGCCTTAAGGAAGTTGGTTTGCTGAAGACCACCTTTGGTTCAGCTTATAGCTTTTGGACCCAGAAGTTGGCAGCTCAAGCTGAACCAAACACAAGTCCAACATCTGTACTGTACGTGAAGCCCTGCTTATTTCATATACTCCAGCAAAATTGCAAGTACGTATGGAGTAGTAGTAATCATGCTATGTACATATGCCCATCAGAGGGGACAGAGCTGCAGTAGAACTCGGCCAAATATACACTGAATATCCATCAGGATCTTCTTCACATTCATTGACTTTAGAACCACTCGCACTCAAAAGCGCAGGAGGAAGTTGCACATTTTATCAGCGCAATTCTTCCCCAATCTGCAAGGTCGGACACTGCATGTAGCTCCTCTCATTGCAGGTTTTTGTGATTTCTTGCAATATCCGCGATGACTCGGTCTTCATTACACCTGCCCACTCAGTGCTACTGTAGCTATGCCAGATAGTACCTTGATCCTCTATCTTCTCTGATCCTCATTAGTGGTGGTGAATAAGGAATGTTCTTAGAAAAACTCCTGCTACCTGAATGAAAATCAGGTCAATTTGCTAGTCTATTTTCCTTGCAAAAAGAAGAGTTGATAGTCTATTCCAAATACACAAACTCCACATTCTCAGTGCAGCCTCACCGTTTAGCTATTTGTAGTGCCATCGTCGTCATTTTCATCTCCAGAAGCTTCATAGCGTGGCTGGTCATACTTCTCACGGAGTTGCTTCACAGGAATGAAGTCCCGAGTTGTGTCCTCGCCATAAAATAGGAATTCAGTGTAGGGGTGCTCAAACCTTCCCTATATATTAATAACGGAACAATCAACAATTCACTTTGGTAAAAAGAAAAGGGAAACAACCAAGCAAACGAGGAACTGGAACTCACTTTCTCTGATTCTTCAGCTTCTGAAAGATTTTCTTCTGCGACTGAAATTACAATGCGATAAATATATCTCAAAACGGCAATGATAGACAAAAATATAAGTATGAACGGATTTGATTATGAAATAGCCTGCTATATTGTTTTCTTGTACAGTATTTAAAACATAAAAAGGTATGCTTATTAAAGTTCCACATCTTAGACGTTGTTGATTTGGTTCCACCAGCTTTCTAGATATCATGACATTGTCTCCACAATGGTGTACCAGAACAGTCAACACACGGTCGATCCACCTTCGCCAAGCGAAGATTATTTATAGTAAACAGACTGGAGAAAATGCTGCATTCTACATTTTTTCAGGGTATGTACAAGGGAAAATACAGTTGCTGATTTCTTTTCATTTTCAGTTGTTTTAAACACTGTTGATGAACTGTAGGCTGGCTTCGGATATTAGAACTCAGAAGGTTTACCCCTTCATTCTTGACAAAAAGGGTGCAAGGAGTTGGGAGACATAGTGAAATACTGATCTATTTTGATGCATATTTTGGGAATTTTATGAATAATAGCATAGCAAAAACGAAATTTTGGAACAAAAATTATTCAGCACATGGTATCTGAATAACACAGAAAGGGCATGCATTGTTTTCACTGAAAAAAAGAACAATTTCAAAGCCCCACATATATATGGATTAGGAAAAGAAGAGAATAGTACCATATGCAACAAGAAGTTCTGGATCAGCATATACATCAACCAGCACCTGAAAAAATAGCAATACCACAGCATCATAATGTGTAAGATTTTTTTTGGAACCAGTTAAAACGAAGATTTGGAACCCTATAGATTAAATTGCACACATATGAGCATGCAAAACCATGCTGAAGTTAAAGCAGAGTCCAACGAAGATGCCAATCCAGATTCCAGAGAGAAACAGTGTTTTCACTAACAAATTTTCCTTATGAAGGGGATGGTTAACTAGTTCAGGGTTAAAAAAGGACAATTGTGAATATCACCACCTCAGGAAGTGAGCCTAGCTCACCTGGGTAGGGGAGGGTGTACAATCCCACCACCTGGTTTATGTCCTCGTGGACACGGATTTGGGTTCCTACTTATTATATTGTCAGGGGGCTCCCCTATTTTCCATCACCTCAAATCCATAATTCAAAGCCTTTATGTGCTATATTGCAAGGAGGAAAGTAAGAAGAAGGATAGATAGATATTGCTATGATGAGCTAGCTTAGATGGTAACTAAATTATAATAAATGAAAGTTCCCATCACAACCTTGCAAAAGATTCTCAGCAATTTCAGGACTTGTGTGCAAGGTGTACAATCGTGGATTTAAAATCAGGACTATGGGCCAACTGGCCACAGAAGGATAAGTCAAGTACAAGATGTACCATGTCACTAAGTTAACCGTTGCCAGAATCATGTATCAATGGTTGTCATTGCGCTAATATTACGTCCATGTAACACAATCTAAACTCTAAACTTAACAAAATTAGCACTAAAATATATCTTGCAGATGCTACAAGAAAAAAAAAACTGAGATTTGCTTGGAACTGTGGATACTGAGGAACAACTTAAACTGGAAGCATCATTTACTTGATAAAAAGGTTGATTTGGTCCTTTAGATAACTTCTCCACATTTGCCGTCTCCATCCATGACTTGGATTCACAGCACACAGGATCCATGCCACATATCACAGCTCTATATCCTTCAGCAGGAGAAATCAAAAGACAAAATAAACTAGTGTCTCACATGAATGAATCATGAGTGCTGAACTACAACAAATTAAGCCTAATGACAAACAAATGAATAAAGATAAAAAAATATATCTCAAATATTTCAAACCATATACTACTACAGTATAATTACCTAAATATAGGTCACACCTACATAGCAGCTAGAGATACATATGATTACTTTCAGTGGTTCAGTTCAGTCTTCGACTGTAGGAACGCAGACTTGAACTTAAACAATCGACAAACTATTGTTGACAAAAAAAGATAGTGACCAACACTGATATGTTTACTTTCTATATGTTATAATTTATAAATATCCCCTTCAAGTATACTGATAAAGTATTTGTATATCACATATATGTCCCTACCAGTTAGAATGCAGAACACATAAGAAATAACAATCAATGGAATTATTAGCAGTCCTTTAGCATGCCAGAGCTTTTAACAATAACAGATGGTGCAAAATTACTCACCATGTACTTTGTGGCGTACTTTCTGCCCTAGTCGAAACTCATATTTCACACTTTGGTAAGCCAGGGCTTTAGCAGAAAGTGCCAGAGAATCACCCTACATGACATTTGAAGTAAAGCTATTTAACATAATCATGACATGACTGGTGCACCTAAGTTTTGGCATACCTCAAGCTTAGAGATTGTGTCACGCAGCTCAGCTGCCAAAGCATAGTTCTCGCTCTCAATAGCATTCTGCAAATCTGCACTGCAACAAAAGGATAAAGGTGAGCTATCTGCCAAATGAACCAACTTTGGAGTGTTCCACAACAAATTTCCCCTTACGAGATTAGCCTATATGTTAATTAAGAAAATGGAGCACCAGAGCATGATCATCATATTGGGAAAATGTACATGTTAAAAGTATTTTAAATCTTCTCCTTATGGGTAACAAGGAAATATCAACATACCGCGCACGTAGTAGATTTAAAGATTTATCCTGAGCTTCATTCTTCGATGAACCTCTTTTAGCTTCACGCTGCCTAGTTACCTCTGTTTCGATCTACAAAATAAGAGATAAGACTTTCTTCACAAAGAAATCATCCTCAAAATTCACTTATCTTAGAAGTGAACATCATCAAGGTACCTCAGCGAGCTTTTCCCTCAATTGCTTTGCTGCATCAAATTGCTCTATATTCAATGCATACTGGCAAGAATCAAGCAGTTCAATCGTGAGGTTGGATTTACAAAAGGTAAACATCAAACATTTGGATGTATCAGTTGTCAGTGGAAACAGCAGTGAAACGATGTTAGATTCAACTAACTAGTAAACTGTAATCTAGACAACTGTCTGGTAAAAAATTACAGAAATATGACAGATATTAGTAGTTGCGGCGAGGTGGTGGCAAAGAAGCAAACACTCACTTGTATCCGAGTCTGTACATCCAGCTGAAAGTAGAAGATCAAGATGTCTTCGTTAGCAGACTCACTGCGCTCCAGCCTCGCGGCCGCATTATCGTTACTGTTACTGTTACGAGCATCTCCTCCAAAGAACCATCTGGCGTTAGTCCTTACTGTGGTGTTTATTTTTCCACGGTTGGTCCCCATGTGCAGCTTTTCTGCACACCAGCGCCACGCGTATGCCCCACGGCTTACTGGATTTATTTTGTAACAGAACCTCAGACCATTCCTAGCAACACAAGCTGATCTGCAGTTTGTTCCCTGGGGCGAGACGCCCGAGCCGCACACAGATATGCCTTGCATTGTATATGCAATGCAGTAGGTCCGAAACGTGCACGGGCCGTCGATCACCACCGATGGAGCGGTGCAATCACCACACCTACATACAGTGGTAAGCAGCTAGTCAATGGGGCATACAAGTGCACCAGAGCACACAAACGATGACACGCTCTGACATCAACTGAAGCAACTTTGCCTGAAACTCATTATACTTTTACCAAATCGCTTGAAATAATAAAAACACATCTGAAAATTAACAAATGCATGTTCCTATTTAAAAGCAGTGCTAGAGATCCCATATAAAAAAATTGCAAGGCAGATTCCTCTGATCCCTAAATGTTGGTCAATCTGTTTTGAGTTACAGAACAGGCGCTCAAGTATCAAGACGAGGACTGGTGCGGCGGGGCACGGAAAAAATCAAGGCGGGGCGGGGAGAGAGCAGAGCTCGGTTACCTGAGGCGGCGGCCTTGGGCTTGGGGGAGAGGAAGCACGGTGCGGCGCCGGTGAGCGGGCGAAGGGAACGCGTGGGCGCTCCGCAGCGCCAGGGTACGGAACGGGTTCGCGCTGGTGTTGCGCTCTGTCTCTGCTGCTGCTATGCTCTACGGTGGTGGTGGATGTGGGTGGATAGACGGCGCCCAGCCCCAGCCCCCAACTGGCCTCGCCCTGGACCAGTCGTTCCTTCTTTTCTTTGGCCCCAGCGTTTGCTGCGATTTTTTCGTGGAATTCGCGGTTAAATTTCTGCCGCGACCCTATAGTTACCTTGCCTTCAGTTCGTTTCCCATTATCAAACTATCAAAAATAGGTTACTCGATTTGCAAATGATTTTTCTCAACTCTTAACCACTATTTCAGCTCGGCAAATACTTATTTATAAACCTATATTGATTTATGGTACTAGTTACAGAAAATCCACCACACACTCCAGCTGACAAACAACTGCATTCTCATTAAAAAATGGTATCGTAAATCACAAAGGAAGGTTCTGTGTTCTCCGATAAATGGAGGTATTACCACTGGTCACAATACTAGCGTGACATTCGGCAAGAAAGTGATCGCAGTAGGAATAAACCTCTAATTTTTCATCTGGCGAACATCAATGCTCAACAGCGAACCCTACGCGACATAAAAATTGTGTTGCTTCTGTTCTGTAGCTAGAACCCTATTTGGCAGCGCGTATAACAGTTCCAAGCCAATCGTCCGAGCTTGTGTTCACATCCCCCTTCAAGGCTCTCAGGGAGTGCTCAGTATCAACCTGCATCACAAAACAACTTTTGAACAAAAACTGTACTGCCGCATCATGAATTTAGTTATCGTTTTAGTTATGGTTTACAGTATGAGCAGAGGAAATATTCACACCTTTGTAATGTACACATCAACTCCAAGCCTAGCTATCACGGCAGCTTCCAGTATTTTGGTCTCCATTCCTCCAGTAGTGTCGTGTGCGGCTACTGATATCTCCACTGCAGTGAATCGCTGGATATGTTAGGCTTATACAAGCGATACTAGTTTACAAGCAGTACATCTGGATCATGAAATTAGCCTGTTCTCAGTCCAATAAACCATAATTTTGATGACAGCGACTCATGTTACAGATAATTTCTCCCTCAGAGCATTTCCCCCCCTTCAAACGATACATAAGAACAAAGAATGCATTCGGTTATGATTAGGTTGTCACTTGGGAAATCATCACTGACTACCTGGATCAAGCATTTTTTGTCTTATTTGATACAATTATGAACTTGAAATTGCTATGTTCAACCTCTGCAGGCTGTAGCGGCATGCCTTCATCAGTATATACTACACAACTATGCAGACATCAATCACTCAACCATCATGGTACACATGGAAGGGAGACATGATTATACCTCCTTTTCTGTTGCCTTGTAATGCAGGTTTTACAATCGACCAGCCTCCGTTGTCATCTACCTCTGTTAAGCAGCACATGTCAGTAAACTGGAATTGCATGTTTTTTCCTGCATTTCCCTACAATAATTGATGTATATCGACCAAGAAGATTACACATGCAGACAAAGGTGATCTACAACAGGTGGATACTAACCTATCTCTTTGAGAAGTACTGCATTGGGGTCAGTTGGAGGACGGTCATATACTCCATGAACATCTGTCTAAATATAAATTTTCAGAGAGCTATGTAAAAGTCTAAGTAACGAAAAACTTGACAAAACAATGAAACATATGAAGCATGGTGCATACAAATGAAATAAGATGAAGCCCATCTTATAACAACAAAATTGAATTATAAGAAAGAAGTCAGCAAGTTGCCATACTGTTACAATAAATGATCAAGTCATGGTAAGGAGACAAGGTAACAGTACCAGAAACACGACATATTTTGGAGTCAAAAGCTGTGCAAGGTGGCGTATAATGACATCCCCACTCAATATGGTGCAGTCCTGGTCATTTAATCCTAACATCAGTCTCAGTACAAGTGAACAAATAGTGTGTATGCCAACCTGTATGTGAATCTAAACGAGAATGTGGGCATAATCCAATTTAAAACTCACCAGCGATTCATCAAGAACAGCATCTCCGTGCAAAACCTGCGAGGAAATGGACCATTATTCTACACAGAAAACCATAGCTGCAAGTTTGTATTCTTCTTCATATGTAGATGGAAAAAGAACAGGTGGAAGTTAGGCGATGCTTCCCTTAATACTCATAACGTTACTGAAAAACTGTCCGAGCTATTTCAAATGTCAGAACTGATCTATTACTTAACAATACACACAGAGCTATGTTGGGAACATATATGTATTGTGAATCATTGCAGCTTACCAAAAGCATCAGTGAAAGCTCCATGTAAACAATACTCATTAAACACAAGTCTAAAGAATATACTACTAATATCCAGAAACAACATTTTTGCCGCATATGATTCATATAATTATCGCACTTGAGCTGCAAACTTAGATCAAAGCAAATTTCTACAGAAATTATTACTCAAGAACCTAAGGTGCAGTAGCTTACAGGGACAAAGCCAGCATGGAGCGACTCAATGATTTGAGAAGCATTGGCTGATGCAAGCTGAAAATGCACATATGTCAACATCTTTGTTTACAGGATTAGACAAGAACTGTGTATTGTCAGGTGTCTATCCAAAGATGCAACAATCCTCTAGTTTGCTCACATTTCTTCGCTGAGTAGACCATCCACAAGCAAATGGTGACATCCCAACAGACGGTATTCCTTCTGCAGAAGCACTTCCACAAGTCATTTATTAACACTGATTCACACTTAACAAATTAATAGTTTTTGTAAAACATATATCACAAAATTGATACATAAGCTGGTCAGGTCATTGAAAATACATAGTAGATATATGAATTGTTATTATATGAACATGCATCCTTGCAATGTTAAGTAAAAACTTCAGATCACGACATAATTCATCCAGACAAAGGAACACACGCAGATCCCATGGAAAAATAATAATAAACATAATCATGAATTTTCAATACCTATTCAAGACGACACTAATGACAACACACTAGTTGATTACTTGACCATAATGACAGGTTACCATGATAAGCATGTAGCTGAATTATTAGCATAAAATGCACTAGTCTTCATTTCTATGTAGTGTACCTCTTGCCAAGGCTCTAACAATTTCCTGGTTGAGAGAAGTCACCTATGTTGCAACATATATATATTATTAGAACACTGTTTAAGCATTGCATCAAAGAAGCATGGCATACATCGACAAAATCCTGAAAAAAATTATGGAACTGGAAGTTACGATATCCACATGATAGTGAAATTTTAGAAGTACACCGTACTGAAATTCTTGTAGCCACAAAGCCAGCCTTCACCAGCGTTGAATGCAACCCTCCTTTATGTACTCCAGATCTACTTGCTTGGAAGTGGCCAAAAGAACCTGAAGTAGTAAATTCAGACAGAGGACTATTACGATCTTGATATCATGACACTAATTTTACAAACTCAAACTCTAGCAGCGCAATTATAGTTACAGGGATTACGGGTACCATATAACATTGGAATTGACCAACTTCCCTGGTTGTTCAGCACTGTCCTACAGGCAGACGCTAGAGACTATCAATCAGACCCATCGAATGCTAAATACTCCCTCCGTAAAGAAATATAAGAGCGTTTAGGTCACTAAAGTAGTGATCTAAACACTCTTATATTTCTTTACAGAGGGAGTATCTTCCAAGCAGGTTAGATGCACTAATAATCTAAGCATAGCTCGCTCACTAAGAGGCATGTCAAGGTCACTTGGTAGTTAGTGTCAATTCTGACAGCACATAGCATCCCAAATTATGTTCATCAGTTCATGTGGATTCTATACCCAAATCAGAAATCACCTAGTTCAGCTCATCAGCAAGCGTAAGACAGAGAGCCAGTGCCCAGAGGAGGCAACACAGATTCCGAGCTATATATACCTGCGCCGTGGACGACGACGAAGTTGCTGTCGAGACCCAGCCCCGCCATACCCGCGAACCCCTCCGCGTCCACGACCGGGTCGGCCGGATCGCCGGGCCTCCTGCTCCAGTCCATCCCCCTAGCCTTCTCCGGGGCGGCGCCGTCGGACATGGCCTGCCGCAGCTGCGCACACGCCGACCGCAGGCTCTCCTCGTCGATGCTCTCCAGCTCCCCCTTGTTCGTGATGGCCGCTCCGCCTGCGCCAGCACAGAGTTCGTCGAATCAGCGCCGGCTGGAGAGGCGCACGCCGGTACAGAGGCACACAAGGAAACACACGGCTGGAGAGAGCACCTAGCTTAACGATGCAGCGGACAGGGCGGGGCTTCCGTGCCGCCTCCGCCATGGGAGCTCCTCTCCTCGTCCTCGCGCAGTCTCCGTCTCTCCGATGACCGCTCGGGAATCTGAGCACCACTTGAGTTCAGTTCAGCGTGACCATGGTCGGATCTACAGTGTGGACGCTACAGATTTTAGACCGGCCAGGCCATAGGAAATTACAGATGGGCCTGAGAAAGAAAGGCCCAACAAACTCGTCACTCCCGGCCCGTCTCAGCCGGCTAGCCCAACAAACACTGGGACAGACAGACGCACCGAGCCCCTGCTCGTCCCCGACCTCGGCGGCTCGGCTCCCGATCTCGCTGGCTCGCTGCCTGCCTCGCCGGACGCCGTCAGCCGTCGCTGCCCAGCGCTCGGCGCCACTGCGCTTCCCTGGCGCCCCTGCAAGAAGACACCGGCCGCCGCCCAGTCCGCTCTCCGCCGGCTCCGGCAGCAAGCCTTGAGCCCGATTTGAGGACTTGAGGTAAGTTGTCAACTGTGGCACTGCCCCTTCCCAATTCCTGATTCAGGCTTTGCACTTTGCTGTCTATTGCATCAATCAGGTGGAAGAGTCAAGTCTATTGCGTTAGCTAAACAACCGGACTTGCTATCCCGTACATGAACACACAGTCCTGTGAATACATGCACATAATTTTGCTATCCAGTACTTGAACACCTGATCAGTGACAAAATAATGATTTGTCCGATTGTTTGGCACTCTTAACAAGTTACTCTAATGACGCCACTCTTAACAAATTAACAATGCCACACAGTCTTTTTTGAACTTCTCAAGATATGTATTATGTAGTAGGAGTATTCTCTTATGCAAAATTGAGAATTTTAATATGTCTGTAAGACCATATTGATCTATTTCTATGTGCTATTGGTAAACTAATTAGAACGTTGGCATGTCATATTTGTTGTCGAAAGAAAAAGATGGACCACCCTGTTTTAAAATCCTAGATCTCTCGCTCCAAGGTCTCTCCAATTAGACGCCGTTGACTGGCTCCTAGCCCTAGGTCGCCGGCTCTCCGACACCTCCTCTAAGGCCGCTGTCTGTTCGCCAAAGCCTCCTCTCAGGTCGCAGTCTGCTAGCCGCTCTCTCCGGCATCCCAGGGCGCCGCTCCCTCCCGGCTCGCCACGCACTCGCCTCGTCCCTTCAGTGTAGGCCAGTGATATTTAGCAAATGAACTACGTATTCAGATGTGTATGATTGAAGGTTTGTGTTACATGCTTACTTGCAATACCACATTTGTCTTACGTCTTCTGTGTTCGCACTTGAAAGAGCAGGAGGTGTACAATGAGGCTGTTGAAAGCGGAGGAGTTGTTCCGGAAATTGCTTGAGGGTGGGTCCAAGAAGCAGCCTCAGCTTCTCGGGCTCGATGTTGGTAGTAAGTACGTTGGGCTGGCAGTTTCTGATCAGAAAAACAGGATTGCCTTGCCTCTAAGGTATGGGCTTCTAGCAATTGGTGTTGAGGACGTGTTTCTTGATGCAAATGTAAGTGGTCATGTATGCTTGTAAGTAATGCACAAGAATGGTTATATTCCATTCCTCTTAATGGCTTAATGGAGCGGAGTATTTACAGTCTATTCACTGAATGTTTGAAATTTTTTCTGTAAGTAATAGTACAAACCATCACCCTGTTGGAATTGGACTGTCCAACCGCAAACAAAGCACTACTAGTAATTCATTGAATTTGTATGCGGGCTTACTCTATGCATGATTGTGTTAGGACTAGAGCGATGTCTGCATGTTAATGTTAGCATAACTTCATTTTATATGAAATGACTGTAGACCTTCAATTTTGTTAGGAAAAAACTAGTGTTGTGGTTTACAAAATCCTGTGACGCACATTTCTATTTTGGGGACCTGTTTCAATCACACAACTTCTTTGCTTTCATATTTATGTGCTCTGTAAGGCTTGTTTGGATAGTAATCATGACTTTCCTGTGTTTGATATGTTTCACCCAGACCAAGAGAGTGGCTTGACTCAGTATAGTCATGATTGTCATTGCCATTATTTTCCCAGTTTCTTGGACATGGGATGTCATCTTAATTCTGCAATGATGTGCTTGGTCTATTGTCGTGAGTACTTACATCTTGAGAGAAAAAATATATTATGATAGCCCAGTAGCTTCTCTTTTCTATAATTTGGTGATGAGATAGATGACACGCTTGCATTTCCTTAATAAGGTAAAATTACATATTGGGATTGACAAGTGCATTGATATTCTGCAGTGTCTTGGGTAGGACAAAGACAAACATTAATTTGATGGCAGATGATTTCAAAACACTGGTATGTTATACTTGTTCACGTTTAAAACTTACTGGTAAACACAAGATCAAGTACTCAATAAAAAAATATCATTTTGTTCTGTAATTAATGCTTGTCCACTCCCTCCACCATTTTTCAAAAATTATCTTTCATTGAAACTGATTTTGCATTCTGAAAATGCAAATTTTGCTTCAACTTAATGTGTAAAACCGAAAAAGGAAATGTGCTCTTATTGGCATTAAGTCAGGGTTTCAGGTCTATCTGTATTGGCTTCTTTACTCAAGTTACCCATTTCATTTACCTTTCTAAGATATTTAAGGGTGACATTGATAATTGACCACAAACAAATCAAAACAGCATCATATGTAGAAAGGGTATATTTTTTTGTGTATCTAGCTGTACAGAAAAGATTCTCACCTCTGATAGGCTTTTAATCTGTGGATGGGCAAAATAACTATTGGTCCCACTTTGCAAAATTCAACAAAAAAAATTCCAGGCTTGTTATATCGCAATGCTGGTGCTAACTTGGAGTGTCATGGCCTCGTGGATGGTTATCACAACTCTTAACTTAGATTTGTGCATGGAATGGAGCTGATGCAGGCTTGGTCGAAGCTAATTTACAGATGTGCGCTGGGAGCCAGCAAACACTAAAATCGGCTAGTATTGTCAATCTTATGGCGCATCCGGAATAAGAGGAGTATGTAGAATCTTCTAGCAGAAAGAGAAGATATATGCGACATATAGTCCAGAAGTTCAAGCGAAAGCCATCACCTGGCAAAGCATGCACAGATAGCATGAAGGAGATATTACCCAAATATGTTAGCCTTTTCAATACTGCACCAAATATTTTTGCCAATAATATGCAGGAGAACTGCATGTAATTTATTAAGAAGCAATACTGCACCATATTATGCATAGATAACTGTTATGGCCGGTTTAGCTAGGCCCACCGGGCAATCTTAGCCCACAAGTTATCTTAGGTTAATTCTTATGCAAGTTATCTAGGTTATAAATATAGACTGTAAGACTCCTTTTGGAATTAAGCAAGAAGCAATCAATATTTGCTTGGCTTCCCTTAAGGAGCCGGGAGACCTAAACCCTAGCCGCCTCTTGCGTCCGCCGCCGTCGCACCAGCCGCAAGGACGGCGCCCAGCCGCCGGCCGCCGGGCAATCTCCTCCGACCTCCTCCCTCCTTCCCTTACAGGCTACGCCCTAGATCGGGTAGAACCCTAGTTTCTACCAATAACTCATTTAGGCTCCGTTGGGCATCTAGTGGCCTTTCAAGTGTAGCTTTGCTATTATCCTTTTTTTAGAACCATAACAAAACTATCTTACTAGAGTTAGTAAGGATTCTTATAGATTTCAAATCACAGTGCGGCACAGCACATCAAACACTGGTAGTAGTGTTTGACAAGTTTACAAACTTAGTGATTTCTCATTCATTACTTTTTTCAGTTGTTCCATATGTTATATTCTTTTCTGGATTTCTGACCTCTCTTTAATTTTCAGTTATGCATATTGAAGATAAAGCCATTTTTTGTTTTGTGAATAGGTTAAAAACTATTCCCTTGCTGGGCTTGTTGTGGGTTATCCATTCAACCTACAGGGTCAATCTTCTCCAGATGTACGGTGCCCTTTTGGTAGTATAGTTCACCTCCTGTTTCACTTTATGTTTTCTAATGTTTCTTTTTCTGTAAAACAGGCATCACAAGTAAGCCTTCTTGTAGGAGAACTTTGTAAAACTGGGAAACTTGATGATTTGAGCTACACATATTGGGATGAAAATTTTACCTCAAAGGTGATAGCTCTTTTTCCTCTGTGTGCCTTCTTATTCAAATAGGATAAGGTGTGGACTGCAGTACTGTTTTGGCCATCGGATACATTTTAGTTTTTAAGACTGCTATTGGGCTGTTTTGTGGGGAAATGACTGTCATGTCTCTTTTACAAGTATTTGGTTGTGAAGTTTTCTGATCGACCTTGCTTTTTGGTTCAAATGATGCTGTTTCTCCAGTGCGTAGAAGCCCTTTTAAATCCTCTGAAACTAAATGATCCAGTTGAGACCAAAACAATGACAGATAAATTTGCTGCAGTTTGCATACTCCAGGTACGCCCACCAAATCAAGGATGGCATCATACTCCAATCACTCGGTTCATGTTTTCAGTTGACATAATCATTATAGTAGATCTTTGGGCCATTCGGTTGAGAACTGCTATTAGTCGCATTGAGAATTTTCCTTTGTGGGCAGGGTTATTTAGATAACATGAACAGGGCATTGAGATCTGCAGATAAGTGTGACTCAGCTTCTGGTAAGTGCTTCTTTGTATAGTGTGGCCTCTTTGTTTGTTTCTTTCTTGTGCGTGTGTGTGTGTGACAACTGACATCTTTGTTGTTTACAATTTGCATAGGTCAATGAACATTTGCCTCTTAAAGGTTCTTCAGCCTTGCAGTCTTTGGTCGAAGCATGGTTCTGAAAGCATTTCCGTTTCCTGTAACATTCAGTTGGTCGAGATGTAGGTGCATAGCTGACATATTCCGCTGACAGCACATCACCTGTGCAAATTAGTCGTAACTGATGCTAATCTATTTGGAAGATCCCTTCTCCCCTTTCCTTACAACCTCAGTCCGCTTATGAGATTCTCGGCATAAGCTGATGATGATGCCCCCCGTGGTCGTTATTCCTGGCAGGATCTAGACTGGCCCTACAGATCAATACTAGTCTTTTCTACGCACTTTGTCCTCACTCATGCGCACCTGGAAGGAACTTCCCGGTCGGTCACCCATCCTGACACTACTCCAAGCTGAACACGCTTAACTTTGGAGTTCTGTCCGAATGGGCTATCGAAAAAGAAGGAATTCCTTATTGATATGAGTAGTCTATCATCCCTAATAAGCCAAGTCATCACAACATGTCCAACTCCAATTCGTATCTCTCTTGTTGGATTGTCTGATCAAAAGATAGACAATGCAACATCGTAAAGAATTTCGTGATATAATCCCGTGGAGCTCTACCGGCTGACATGTTCGTTGCTTGCACACAAGAGATCGCAAGTGTGATCCTACCAGGAAAGTTAGGCTCATGAAGAATTTTGCGACGACAGGTAACTTCGTCCGTCCAAGTCACTGCTCCACATAGGGAAAAACAAAGGAGAAAAATGGGCCACCTGTCGAGCCACAGACTCTCCCGTGCGTGTGCTTCCGTAGAAATCTACACTACTGCTGCTGCCACGACAAGTTTATTTTTCCTTGCACTTCTGGAACGCCTTGCCTCGCCTCGGGCGCTCCTGCCAGCTGCTGCTCCATGCAATGTCAGCATCGTTGACGCTTTGCAGCTAGTGGTAGTGGCTTGGTGCAAACGAGATTTGTCGGGCAAGGAAAGACAGGCCAGGAACACATGAGGTCAGCCGTCGACCGTACTGTTATTTCGTTTCTCCGGCTTTTTTTTAAGTACGTCAACGGCGTATCATATTTTTATAAAAGAAGAAGATATGCTACAAGTTCTCCGACTCATTCTCGAGGAGTTGTACTGTCTAATCCGGGCACTGCCCAAGACATACCACCATGCACGTTGGAGTTGGAGGTGGCTTCAAGGTAAAGAAGACGGCCGGCCTACGACAGTTTGATTCCATCAGCCGGCGTGAGGTTTAGACGATCGAGCAGCCGCTGCCCGCTGCTTGCCGGCGGTTTCGGACCGAATGCACGAGTTTGATTCCATTTGTTTATTTCTTTCTGATCGATTGATTTGTATTTTGGCGATTTCTCGACCAGATAATTGATAATTCTCAGTCAACATTTCAGGATTCTCTCGTGTTGATTTTGCTCGTGTGATTGTTGACTTTGACCAGTCGACCAGCATGGCCAATCTGTTTAGAAAAGATATATTAATAGCTGCTGCTAGGAACCACAATATGATATCTAAACCATACGTACCAATCTTGTGCATACGTAGCACATGACCTCTTACGTACTGACTCTGCGGCTGTACACGTTCATACGTACAACATGACTCCTCATGGCCGGGCTCCACTATCACCAGATAACGGGAAACAACATAAAAAATGGACGCCGATAAGTGCCACACGTGTAAGTGTTAGGAAGTCCGTCCACACATTTTGTGTGGTATATAAGAAGAACAGGCCACACATCTACGTGTGGGCAAAACAATTAGCGCCCACACGTCTTTTTTTTCTCTCCCGATCCCTCTCATACGCGTGCGTGTGGGTGAAGTTGATAACGCCCACACGCCCGTATGTCAGGCCTCGTACCTCCTGGTCCCGCACGCCACGCGTGACGGTCACCGCGCGCCCGCAGTTGCCATGGTCCAGACCCTCGTCCATGTTCGTTTAATTGCAATTGCCATGTCGCTGAACTACGGTTGCCATGTCAGATAACTGCAGTTGTCATGGTTGCTCAACTGCAGCTGCCATGTATGGTCTGATCTAATGTAGTTGCCATGATTTCATAACTTTGGGAGTTGCCACATACTAACACTAGGCAGTTGAGAGAGTTGCCATGTGCTCACAAGCATGCTAGGGCAGTTGCCATGTAAAAAGGAAGAGTTGCCATCTGCTTACGTGCACGTTAGGGCAGTTGCCATGTACCATGCAAAAACATATGGCAACTCGGTAAAGGAGAGTTGCCATTTGCTTACGTGCACACTAGGCAGTTGTCGTGTACCCTGCAAAATACATGGCAAACTCGGGTAAAAAAAGAGAGTTGCCACCTGCTTATAAAAGCACACTAGGGGCAGTTGCCATGTGCAGTGCAAAAACACATGGCAACTAGCAGCTTGGGTGTGGAAGAGGAAAAGGACGTGTGGGCAAGATACCAAATGCCCACACACTAGCCCTTGTGTGTGCGTGCAAAGTGGCGTGTGGGCGAACTGCTGAACACCCACATACCAGCCCCTCCTGTGTGGTGAAACGGCCGTGTGGGCAACCGGCTGAACGCCCACACACCAGGCCAGTCGTACGTGGCACTAGAAACATGCCAAGATTCGTGCGCTCACGAACAGACGCAGATGCACGCGTGTGGGCGAGATGCAAACGCCCACACATGTGGGCGTTAACATTTCCGTAAAAAATAGCGTCTGGTGCAACCAAAATAAAGGATAGTCTTGAATCTGAAAACAAAGCTAGGTGCCGTATAATGCTTTTTCGCAAAAAAAGAAAAGGTATAATGCTAGTACAAGGTGACTTCTTAAGAAGCGAGTAATAAAAATCTCTAGAGTTCAAATAGAACTACCACAAGCCTAATTTTGATGAATAGATTGAAAGTTTTTTCGTAAAAGAAAAAAAAACAGCTTCTCCAAAGAGCATAAAGCACCTGCGGCAGCTTCGATTATGCCCTCACGAACATCAGTCGATCTTTGTCAAATCTCACAGTAATGATCGGTCGAGTTCGACGGACACTTGGCTAGCTATCACATGTCTCGATCCAACGTGCAAACTTCGGTTTCTCCACCGCAGCATGTCCCTGCCCTCGTGTAGTCGCGTGACAGCGAGATGGCAGGGTGCCATATCTTGTGTGAGCAGTAACATCACACGCTTGCGACATGTCGGATCAACACGTAGGACGGCTCGATCGGGCCGGGGACCCTACCGGCCACCATACGTTACGAGGACAGCAACGGGTCTTGCCCGGTGACTGGGTTAATCAAGCCACGTACGCGCCATGGCCATCGACCGGTCGATCGATCCCCGCTCTGCATGTTTGCTAGCTTGTGTCAACTAATTTGTCGTCCGGCCCCGTAGGCGTAGGCGTGTCCCTTGGTCGCACGGCTACGGAGCCGTGCTGTCCCCGCACACGTCCACCGGGTCGATCGTAGCTAGTCAGCTCTGGTGACCATGGTGCCCGCAGGTGTGTAGCGTGTAGGGTGTAGCTCGGCCTCAAAGTCAGAGCAGAGCGGCGCGCCGCGGTCAAGATCAGATCAGGATCCGCCGTGCACCGCCTAAAGTGTGACTTGTCAGGATCGGGGCACTGTATTCACGCCGATCAATGCAATGCGACGCAAGCAAAGGAAGAAAAAGGAGTTGTCCCGGCCACGCGCCGCCGCGTTCCAACAAGGCGCCGGCCAGACGACGGTCGACGGCGACCCACCCGCCCAGCTCGCATGCGGTCGTCGATAGATGGGATCGGTCGAGAGGGATTGCTCGTCAGCCGATCGATCGCCGGTCAGTGCGTGCCGTGTAGGACTAATGGTGGTAGGTAGGGACGAGTATACGTGAGGGTGGCGGGGATGGTAGCCTCGTGAAAGGACAGACGGCATTGGCCGTCGTAGCGGCGCGTCGGGGACTGGGCGCCGATGGAGTTGGACTCCATCCACGTTACGCCGGACAGCGGTGATTCATACGGTCGGCCTGTTCCCGTCGGCGTTTTGGACGCGGCCCCAACCTAAATTGCCTACGCAGTGTAGCTCTGGCAGTGGCACTAGGATCGGAGTAGCCACGACGTGCGGGACGACGACTATCTGGTCGAGGCTGTATATATGTGCGTGCGTTTAGGATGGATAGAGTGGCTAGGCTTGAGGATTGTGATCCGATGGGGAGGGATCGAGGGTGGATTTTCTTTGGGCGACAAGAATCATGTCGTGTGTGTCCCCGGGACAGACTTCCCGCCTCTCTCTTTGTTAGTAATAATGCGTACTCATATCATTGTTAGACTGTATTTACATGTGTATATTGTAACGTTGTATATCACCTCATTATATATATATGTAATAGGCCACCCCTAGAGGGTTGTGCCGGTTCCCCCAAAGCCTATTGTCTTACATGGTATCACGCTAGGTTACGTCCGCTTCCGCCTAAAAACCCTAAACCGCCGCCGCCGCCACCGCCGCCGCCCGACTGCCATGACGTCCGCCGCTGCGTCCGGCTCCACCGCCACCGGTTTTCTGCCGGCCTCCCTCGCGGCACTTCTCTCGAGGCCGCTGGATGCCGCCTCCCTTCAGGCGCCGATTGGGACACGGAGCGTCGGCTCCCTCTTCGCGCTCCCGCCGGCTGCTACTTCGCCCGGGCAGGCGCTTGTGGCCCACACCACCGCCGCCCCGTCAACCGCGGCTGTCGCGCCCTCGGCCACTGCGCCGCTGGTGGCGGAGGACGTCGCGCTGGCAGGCTTCGCGGCGTCAACCGCGGCTGTCGCGCCCTCGGCCACTGCGCCGCTGGTGGCGGAGGACGTCGCGCTGGCAGGCTTCGCGGCGTCAACCGCGGCCATCGCGCCCTCTGTCACCGCGCCGGCTGCCCCTCCTACTGTCTCCACGGTGTTCTCACCTCAGCCAGTCTCCTCGATGGGATCGCAGCCGCCGCCGCCGTTTCACTTCGGCCATCTCATCACCATCAAGTTGTCGTCGGACAATTACATCTTCTGGCGCGCGCAGGTTCTTCCGCTTCTTGGGAGTCACTACCTGCTTGGCTATGTCGACGGCTCTCTCCCTTGCCCTCCTGCGCTAGTTGACAGCGTGCATGGTCCGGTCTATAATCCGTCTCACCGTGTCTGGACAGGGCAGGATCAGGCGAACCTCTCCTCCATCCAGGGGTCGCTCTCTCCGGCCGTTGCTGGGCTTGTTGTCTTCGCCAAGACGTCCCACGAGGCATGGACTATTCTTGAGCGCTCGTTTGCGGCACAGTCGCAGGCTCGTGTATCTGGGCTCCGTCGCCAACTTGGGGAGTGTCAGAAGCTTGACTCCACCGCCACTGAGTTCTACAACAAAGTCAAGAGTCTCGCCGACACGCTGGCCTCCATTGGACAGCCCCTCACCGACTCCGAGTTCAACTCGTTTATTGTCAATGGTCTTGATGAGGAGTATGACGCCCTAGTCGAGATCATCAATGAGAGGGGCAACTCCACGCCCATGCCAGCACACGAGGTCTTTTCACGCCTCCTGCTTACTGAGCAACGAGTCGAGACGCGCCGATCCAGGGGCAACGGCGCCCTCTCGGCAAACGCCGCCACCAAGGGTGGTCGCTCCTCTGCTTCATCCAGGGCTCCTTCGGGGCAGTCACCACCACCCGCCTTGGTCCCTCCTCCTACTGCGACTCTACCAGGGGCTGGCGGTCCACATGTGTGCCAGCTTTGTGGTCGCGATGGGCACTGGGCCTCGAAGTGTCACAAGCGCTTTCAGCGGGGTTTTCTTGGTCTTGGCAATGACGGGAAGGATACACGCAACTTTGCTCGTCAGGTCGCCATGGCTGATCGTCCGCCGCCGCAGAAGCCACAGGGACACACTCAGTCCTACTCCATTGATCCCCACTGGTACATGGACTCTGGGGCGACAGAGCACCTGACCAGTGAGATGGGGAAGCTTCACACTCGTGAACCCTACCATGGCTCCGACAAGATCCACACCGCCAATGGAGCAGGTATGCACATCTCTCATATTGGTCAAGCATCACTTCTCACTAGACATGCCAATAGGAGTCTTCAACTTCGCAATGTTCTTCGAGTTCCATCTGTGACACGTAATCTTCTTTCGGTTCCTAAACTCACTCGTGATAATAATGTGCTTTGTGAATTTCATCCTTTTGATCTTTTTATTAAAGATCGGGGCACGAGGGACATTCTTCTTAGTGGGCGGCTCTGCCAAGGTCTCTATCGTCTGGAGCATCCTGGCGTCGCTCGCGTCTTCAGTGGAGTTCGGGTATCTCCGTCACAGTGGCATGCTCGTCTTGGTCACCCGGCCACACCTATTGTCCGGCATGTTTTGCGTCGTCATGAGCTTCCTAGTGTGTCTAGTAATAAAGATGTAGCAGTGTGTGATGCTTGTCAGCAGGGGAAGAGTCATCAACTTCCTTTTTCAGAGTCCAGTCGTGAGGTGAAACATCCTTTAGAACTTGTGTTTTCAGATGTATGGGGTCCTGCTCAGACTTCTGTTAGTGGTCATAATTATTATATCAGTTTTGTTGATGCTTACAGCCGCTTTACCTGGCTTTATCTTATCAAACGTAAATCTGATGTGTTTGACATTTTTGTTCAGTTTCAAAAACATGTTGAACGCCTTCTCAAGCACAAAATTGTTCATGTTCAGTCGGACTGGGGTGGCGAGTATCGCAACCTCAACTCCTTCTTTCAGTCGCTTGGGATCACTCACCGTTTAGCATGTCCACATACACATCAGCAGAATGGTTCAGTAGAACGTAAGCATCGTCACATTGTTGAAGCTGGTCTGACTCTTTTGGCCCATGCATCTATTCCGTTTCGTTTTTGGAGTGATGCTTTCACCACTGCATGTTTTCTCATCAATCGTACTCCCACTCGTGTTTTGAATATGAAGACTCCCATTGAAGTTCTCCATGAACAACCGGACTACACCTTTCTCAAGGTGTTTGGGTGTGCTTGCTGGCCCCATCTCCGTCCATATAACAAGCGTAAGCTCGAGTTTCGTTCCAAGAAGTGTGTTTTTCTTGGTTATAGCTCTCTTCATAAAGGATACAAATGTCTTCATGTTCCCACTAATCGTGTCTACATCTCTCGGGATGTTGTGTTTGATGAGCATGTTTTTCCCTTTGCCAAACTCCCTGTGTCCACTACCGAGCCACCTGTCATGCATTCATCCTCTGTTGCTTCTGACCAATTTGATGATGTTGCATATTCTCCTCTATTGTTGCCTAACCATGGTGCAGGCACTGGTCGTGGGGCTCGTTTGGAGATTCTGGAAGCGCCATCTTCTTCTTCGTCGCCATCGCCTTCATCCTCGGCACCTTCTGTTGTGCATGAGGAGCACATGGTGCCCCTGCATGGCCTCGGTTTCCGTGCTCATGCACGGCCGCTCGACGTCCTGGCCCGGTCGCCTTTGGCTTCTGGGCTGCCTTCGCCATCGTCGCGCCCTGCAACCCCGCCGACTGGGCCGGCCTCCTCGGTCCCCGTCTCGCCCAGGGCGTCGGGGCAGTCATCACCAGGCCTGGCCTCGCCCGCCCCTGCCTCGCCCAGGGTGTCTGGGCCCTTCTCACCAGGGCCGGCCTCGCCTGCTCTCGCCTCGCCAAGGCCGTCTGGGCCGGTGTCACCGGAGCTGGCCTCGCCCACCCTCGGTTCGCCCATGGCCTCTGAGCCCCTGTCGTCGGGCCAGTCTTCGCCCTGCAGCCCGGAGTCGTCTGTCCCGAGCTCGCCTGAGGTGATTCCTGCATCTCCGGCGACCGTCACGTCTCCGTCACCTTCGCCTCCGCCGGCTCCTGCTGCTGCTCTACGTCCACATACGCGCAGTCGGAGTGGCATTTTTTAGCCTAAGCAATGTCACGATGGCACAGTTGCTTGGTTAGCGGCGTGCATGTCTGCTGCTCTCGCGGATCCATCCTCTGAGCCACGCACGTATCAAGCTGCTATGCGCATTCCTCATTGGAGAGAGGCCATGGAGCAGGAGTATCAAGCGCTTCTTCGCAATCAGACATGGACTCTTGTTCCTCCACAATCACGGGTAAATGTCATTGATTCCAAATGGGTTTTCAAAGTGAAGAGGCATTCTGATGGGTCCATTGAGCGCTATAAGGCTCGTCTGGTTGCTCGTGGATTTCGACAGCGTTTTGGACTTGATTATGAAGACACCTTCAGTCCAGTGGTCAAGCCTACTACCATCAGACTTCTTCTCTCTCTGGCTGTTACTCGAGGTTGGTTTCTTCGTCAGCTTGATGTTCAAAATGCTTTTCTTCATGGTGTCTTGGCGGAGGAGGTTTACATGCGCCAGCCTTCGGGTTTCTCTGATCCGGATCGCCCTGATCATCTCTGTCGTCTGTCCAAGGCAATTTATGGTCTGAAGCAGGCTCCTCGTGCTTGGCATGCTCGTCTTGCAATGGCTCTTCGTGCTCATGGTTTTGCATCATCAACTGCTGACTCCTCATTGTTTCTTCTTCAAAGGCCTGAGGTTACTATCTACTTGTTGGTCTATGTAGATGATATCATTTTGGTCAGTTCCTCTCAGTCGGCTACTACTGCGCTTGTTCGCTCACTTGGTGCTGATTTTGCGGTCAAGGACCTTGGGAAGCTTCATTACTTTCTTGGTGTGGAGGTTACTTCTCGTGCTGCTGGCCTTGTTATGACGCAGAAGAAGTACTCTTTGGATTTGTTGCAGCGAGCTGGGATGCTTAAGTGCAAACCGACGACTACACCCATGTCTACCACTGATAAGCTCAATGCTGTTGATGGTGTGCTTCTTTCTTCTTCTGATGCGACCGAGTACCGGAGTATTGTTGGTGGGCTCCAGTACTTGACGATCACGCGACCAGACATTTCCTATGCTGTTAACCGAGTCTGCCAGTATCTGCAGTCACCCCGTGACACTCATTGGTCTGCTGTTAAGCGGATTTTGCGCTATATTCGTTTCACGGTGGCTCATGGTTTGCATATTCGGCCGTCTGACTCTGGTTGTCTTTCAGCATATTCTGATGCAGACTGGGCTGGCAATCCGGATGACAGGCGATCCACGGGGGGTTATGCTGTCTTCTTTGGCTCTAACCTGATTGCCTGGAGTGCTCGGAAACAAGCTACTGTCTCGCGTAGCAGTACTGAGGCTGAGTATAAGGCTGTGGCCAATGCCACATCAGAGATTATCTGGGTACAGTCCTTGCTTCAGGAGTTAAGTATACCCCAATCACAGCCTCCTGTTCTTTGGTGTGATAACATCGGTGCTACATACCTTTCTGCAAATCCGGTATTCCATGCCCGAACGAAACACATTGAAGTTGACTATCACTTTGTGCGTGAACGTGTCTCTCAGAAGCAACTACAGATCAAGTTTATTTCTTCCAAGGATCAACTTGCTGACATCTTCATCAAGCCATTGCCTTTGCCACAGTTTGAGACTTGCAGGCGCAATCTTACCCTTCTAGATTCATTAGAAAGTGGCTAAGATTGAGGGAGGGTGTTAGACTGTATTTACATGTGTATATTATAACGTTGTATATCACCTCATTATATATATATATGTGATAGGCCACCCCTAGAGGGTTGTGCCGGTTCCCCCCAAAGCCTATTGTCTTACAATCATATGTACGCACGTAGGAGCTTTTTCTTTTTTGAACATGAATGTAGTACGTAGGAACTTATTAGCTAGGCCATTGCCATTGTTCTGTACGTTGTGTATGTAGTCCTAACTAGTTAAGAGGAGACTAGGAATGACTATACTCGTATAGAGCACGTTGGACAAGCACTAGCTAGCTCCAAAAGCAAATAAAAGTGCCTAAAGTCGAATCAAATCTCCCCCTTTTTGTCAGCTTAACTCAGCCTAGACACAACACAGTGCCACTTTGCTGTTCAACATCCCCACCAACACCTTGCCTGCTGGTTTACGGACTACAGGTACATAATATCTGCACACAATCCTCTTAAGAATCTATATATCCGAGTCTCACCTCTTATAGTAAAATTAGCCGATGTTTCTGTCACAGTAACCACTGAAGAACATTGCATGCTGGCAATACATACAGCCCGGTTAAAACTCGAAAGCGATGTGCCCTGTGCAGTGCAAAAGTCGTCCAGTCCAAAAGCAGGCACACATGGACGCCGCAGCACCTGTCCCGTCCTGCCCAAAGCCAAGCCCAACCACCGCCGGCTGCACTTGCACTGCATGCACCGTGGAATCAACAATCAACTCACTGATGTCACTCAGGACTTGATCAAAGACTCGATGGATCAGCGCGCGGCAGCCGATTTATCTAATCTGCTATAGGATATAGCAGCAAGCAAGAAATTCAAGGGCCGTGTGGTCGGGATATGCCGAGGAAAGCAAAGACAATCGTGGCGCCAAGTCAAGGTACATGCCTGGATTACTCGGGCCCGATCGAGGACGGCTAGGCGAATCAGTACTACGAATAATTCCCCTGTCTATATCTTGCAGTACTACGGAGAGTACTGGTGAACACAATCTAGTCGATAGATCCTACTGGTGATTCGTCGTAAACGGCATGCATGCATGCCAACGGGCCAAGCCAATGAGCCAATCACCCTACGCAAGTAGCCATGCATCCATGTCGATTGACGCCCGGCCCGCACGAGTAAAGTATATATGCTGCTGCTGCTGCTGCTGCTCGGTGCATGCACGCATGCGGGCATCAGCTGATTGGTACGTGGTGGTGGTGGCCGGCCTGCCGGAGCCGGTGCCGGTGCCACCCACCGGAGACGGCCGGGAATGATCGAGATCACGGGGGTTTGAATTACTAGCTAGTAGTAACATTTTATGCCATCCCCGTCTGTTCCTCGGGTGCCGACCGATCGACAGCACCCGATCGCGACGGCCGGCACCCATTGACGTCGATCCCTTCGTTTCTCTCTTGTCTTGCTAGCTAGTCTCGGATCATCAAGGTCTGTTTGGCCCGGTCGGGTCCGCGGTTGCTTTCCGTATGGAACACACGGCGCCAATTAGCGCATAACAAATTGATTGAGGGGCTTTCATTCCATTCACCAGCTCGCTAGTCCAACTCCGACGCCCATCGTTATTCCTCTCACGTCACCGCGATGCTAGCCTACTATATGTATGTACCACTGCCACTGGTGTACTATAGCCTTCGCCGTTGACGAAAGCCATGCATGTATAAGTACGGAGGACACATAAAACTGCCGTTTGAATTTGATTAATTTGGGAGTACAGCACCCAGACTTGACTTGAGATAGAAACATCGTTAGCCTTAGGCTTGCTTATTACGTAGGGAACGGAATCCCTCTAATCACTCAATCGCTGCTTCATTCCGGCAAGCTGATTAACAAGGATGGCTAATTAGCTTGAGAGCTGGCCTAATTAGCTCATGAAAATAATTATGTATCCCATAGTTAATTTGTCTATAGGAGGAGGTTGAGGATTCCCCCTGCTAGCTAGCTACATAACGGGACTTGCTGCATATATATCGCATTTTGTAGGCGCAAGTTGCAGCGGACCGCCCGGCCACTGACGCTCGATCGTCGTCTGTCTGGGCTGGCCATCGCATTCTTACGTACGCATTGTGTTAAACTAGGCAAACGGAGCATATCCCTGTCTCGGATCTCGCCGGAGTAAAGTAACGGCCTTCAGCAGCCAGCGTAGTGCCCAATTCTTCCTCCCGGCACCCATCCATCACGTACAGTAGGTGTCATGGATGATGCTCGCTTAGTTAATCATTTTTAGGGTTTTCATCACCCGCTTGTCCGTGAACCGTGGTGCAGGCAGGAATTGACGGATGAATCCAGGCACCACGTACCGCCGGCATGTTTGCAGCGGGTGTCCAGGTGCCGGCGTGTGGTTCCAGCGGCTACGTGCGTGGAAAATGGTGTAGGTTTTGACTTGGTATGGACGAGGACGACGATCCAACAGACATCAGGTGCAGCGGGAATTGTAGTTGGTTGGTTCAGGTTGGACTTGATCATCATCTTGTCTCCCGCTCTCTGCTAGCTACGTAGATATATATAGCTAGATACCGTCTCCTTCGTCAGTCCTGGATAAACTATATACGTTTGTGAGAATATAAATAGGTTATCATCATTGGCCAGTCAGGTGTGCGTTTATATTCTGGGGTCGTCGTAATTAAGCCGTTGTTTGATTTCTGGGACAAATGTGTTCTAGAGGACAAGTCTTGTAGATTTTTTTTAAAGAAGAGAGATCCAATAACTCATCTTTTCTTGATTTGGTTTCTGAATTGGAACAAGTCGTACGTATGAAAGCGACGACAACTAGCTACATGACTTGAACAAGCATATATATATATATATATATATATATATATATATATATATATATATATATATATATATATATATATATGTGTGTGTGTGTGTGTGTATGTATGTATATATATATTTGGCAACCCTGTGCCCGATTGCAAAAACGCCACATGAACTGAGAACGCTTCGATCGTGATCACGCGGCTGCTGGCGATCTGCACAGGAGAAGAAGGAAAACGGAAAACTGACAGGAGCCTTATCTCCTCACTCGCACCCATTTCCTCTCTTGCCCAGCTCCGCCGTCGCCACACACCCATCTCCTCCCCTGCTCCCGGCCGGCGTCGTCCCGCCCCCATCTCCTCCCGAGCTTCTGCCGTGCCGCGACGGCTGATCCGGTGCACAACCGCCGTCAGCCACCTGTCGCACGACCGCCGCGTCCATGCCCACCGCCGCTGCTCTCTATCCCCAACCCCCACCATCTCCTCGACTCCACAAGTCATCGTCGGGCCAACCCCGCGCGTCGTGTGCCTCCGCCACCCCATCCGCCACCTCTGACCACCGCCGCCGCTCATCAAATGGACGATCCACCGTCGCCGCCTACTACATCGACAGGTGAGCTTATGGTGAGTGCCTTCTCTGACCATTCCGAGGAAAGTTTCCACTAGCGCAACCATCCTCTTTTCTCTCTCAATTTTGTTCAAACAATATAGCATTGAATCAGTTACTATGGAAATTGAAAAATTCCTTCTCTGAAGTCCTAGTTTGATGGACAGAAGTCTTCAAAAATTCCAAATTTTCATCTATTTTTGCTGTGGTATGAGTGCCCTCAACTTGTTTGTAATTATACCTATGAGACTGAATAAATTATTTTCAATTGTATGTGTATGTGACAGGTTCCTGATCATGGTGCCATAATTGCGCTCATCCTCTATGGGGTCCATCAGAACTGAAGTGCGTTGCTCGATCAACCCATTTGGTTGCTATTCTTAAATTGTGTGATATGTGGTAATCGAATGTACATCACCAATGGCCTGAGATTGACATCGACGTGCACCGTTTCAGCTACATATCATGAAAGGGCCTCAAGACCTTCCGAAAGCTGCACAAACATGGTGTCATCGATCTTGGGGCTGACCATTCAGGTACTTGCGTTTCCTTCTGTTCTTGGCCTTGAGACCAGTTGACATGAGGAGTATTTTGTTTCGAGGAAGTATAAAGTCTGAACCTTATAACTTACAGTGTCAGCTTGGTCACTTCTAGTGGGTCAGCATGATAATGATCACTTTGCTAACCTGTCTAACTCATTTTATTTTTCAGCATAGTAATTCAATTACTTCCACCTGATAATTCATATTGGTTTAGCTTGATAAATTATATCGTGCCAACAGTTTAACTCGAACTGCTTTGAATACTTATTCTTTTTTATTTTAACCAGATAACTTATGAAACTTCAGCCTGATAACTTGTGATGTATCAAAATGTTTAACTCTAACTGGTTTGAACACTCATGTTTTAACTTCAACTTGATGACTTATGCGGCTTGAACCTGATAATTTATAGTATGTCGACCTGAATAAATTCTAGTGTGTCAACATGGTAAGAATCACTTTGTTAGCCTATTTAACTCATTTTATTTTTTCAACATGGTAACTTGAATTTTTTTGATTGATAATCCATATTGTTTTAGCCTGATAATTTATACCGTGTCAGCATTTTTAATCCGATCTGATTTGAACAGTTTTTTTTACTTTCAACCCGATAATTATGCAAACTGAGCATGATAACAATATGTCAGCTTGATAACTTTGAAGTGTCACCACATTTAACTCACACTTTGTCAACATGTTGAACTCATTCTATTTTTTGGCATGGTAACTTCATTTTAGCATGATAATTTATGATGTGTCAGCACAATAACTTGTATTTGTTTTGGCCGATAACTTTGTATTGTTTCGACTTGATAAACCACATTTCTCTTTATCTTATCAGATGGCGGAGAGCCTCATTAACACGGGCTTCTCCAACCGCCGGATGGCCATCCCCCAGCATTCCTTCATGCTCGTTGTAGTCACCCGCTCCGAGTCGCTCAACCTTAGGGCGGCCATCGGCGCCACCAAGCTCGCCAGCACGCTCGTCTCGCTAGACGGCGCCATGGTGATCACCTTCTACATAGGTGTGGTCTTCAGCTTCATCCAGGTCACCGTGCAGCGCAACCTCGCCGGCTAGACCATCTCCAGCAAGTTCCAGATCATCACTTTCATGTACTCCGTAAGAAACCAACCAACCATCATGCTTTTGAATTGCTTGCTACATTATGCACAACATGGCTTGCCGTTGATCGACTTTGATTGATTTTACCTGAATTCGGGTTGTGGTCGCGTCTGGCATGTCCTTTGTGATGATGCATTCCTTCGTGATGCTGACATGGTGCATCGACCCATGACCTAGCCTCTTCAGTGGGAAATTCTGACCACGCTAACCAGGTCAGCTACATCATGCTTGTGCTAAGATTGACCAATCCATGTGGTTGTTCATTCATGGAACTAGTGAAGCAAAAAACAAAATCATAGAAGACCCAAAACTCATGGAATCGACCCATAGATTATATAAAAATAGCATGTGGTTGTTGAAAAACATACTCTGGATAACTTATATAAAAATAGCATGGTAATATATGAGCAACATACTTGATAACTTAGGTCAAACACCACGGTAACTCTGTCCAAGGAGGGGAACAAGTTGTTGAAAAACATAGTCCCAGTAACCTATGTGAAAATAGCACAGTAATTTATGAACCGATACCCGATAACATACATACAAACACCACGGTAACTTTGAACAGTGGAAAAATGTTATTGAAAATATACCCTTGGTATCTTTTGTGAAAATAACATGATAATATATGAACCATATACCTGATAACTTAGGTACAAATACCATGGTAAATTTGACCAAGAAGGGGAAAAAGTTCTTGAAAAACATACTCCTAATAACTTATGTGAAAATAACACGGTAATGTATGAACCGTATACCCGATAAGTACGTATAAACACCGTGCGAACTTCGAGCAAGGAGGGGAAAAAGTTATTGAAAAATGTACCCCCAGTAAATTATGTGAAAATAGCACGGTAATACATGAGCCGCATACCCGATAAGTTACTTACAAACACCATGGTAAATTTGATCAAAGGGGAAAATATTAAAAAAAACATACCCTGGTTACTTATGTGAAAATAGCACGATAATATACGAACCACATACCTAATAACTTACATAAGACACCGCGTTAAATTTAACCAAGGGTGAAAAGGTTGTTGAAAAATACCCCTCATTAACTTCTATGTAAATAACATGGTAATATACGACCAACATAGTTGATAACTTAGGTGAAAATATTGTGGTAATTTGCATCTGAAAAGGAGGGAAGAGGATGATCGGGTTTGTGAACCATGTGAACCGGCGTGAAACGTGCAGAAAAAATGATGGAACTAGGGCGTAAAGTCCTGAAACCTGGACAAGTGAGGCCACTGGTTTGGATTTTCAGTTATCGACCGTTGTCTTTTTTTTCAATCTCATCTCACGAAGATACAATTTCCATGTAACTCTTGTAGAATCAGCAAAGGGAGCTAGATCAGCTGGTTGTTGTTGTTACATTTAGTATGGTAGGTTATGGTTTCAATCCTCTTGTAAGGCCTGTGTTTTCTTTTTTTTTAAATTGCAGATAGTTCGGGTGCAGCGACCTAGAAAACCGGGGAGAGCACGCAACCTCGTGTGCGGGGAGGAGAAAATCGGATCGAAGGAGGGGGTTCGTTCGGGAGGTGTGGTACTTTTTGCAATCTGCCACATGATTGACAGTTATCAC
>NC_041384.1:549243367-549313500 GCF_002162155.2 Triticum dicoccoides
ATATATATATATATATATATATATATATATATATATATATATATATATATATATATATATATATATATATATATATATATGAAACGTAAACAATATATGGATGAGGCTGTCATTCCATTAAGTGTTAATTCATCAACCAATACATAACGTGTGTTTGACCTGATTCCACTCAAAATATGCTTGGAGTGTACATGTATGCTAAAGAAAGATATATGCTTTACTAGTGGAGTTTCTTAACAAATCAGGACCAATTTGGTCTGTGTTGTAAGCAATAGTAGTATGCTGGAGAAAGGAAGGGACTGGAGCCAATGGCCCGGAGCATAATATATCAGGCGTCCATCCGCATCAACGGCTCTCCAATTAATACTTGTGTGATTCTAAGGCTGACACGGTGACCATAGCAAGTCAGGGAACACAAATTAGTATTCCTTTCGTAAAGAAATATAAAAAGCGTTTAGATCACTATGAACTAAACGCTATTATATTTCTTTACAGAGGAGTATTAGTAATACTCAGTTGCATGCACTCCGGTAGGCCACAAAACTTGGAGCGGAGAGCTGCTAGCCTACCCGCAAAAGGCACGCTACCCCGGCCATATCCATACCCTCATGCATGTTCCTTGCGAAAACGAGTATCTTCTCCATTCATGCATATGCATGAACCACTAGTTAGATGCCCATGGCCAGTTTGTTAGAGCACGCACGCATGCGCCCCCTTGCACGTACACACTGATCACGCGAGAGAGGCCATGCGGTTGTGGGACTCATCCGCGCATGCGGGCGGCGTGTGACGTCGCTCGACAACGGGTGTGTTTTACGGCCCCGCGCCGCGCGCGCTCACGGCGGCGGCTCGCACGATCCATTCAAGTGGTGCCAGACGCGGCGCCCTCCCGGCCCGGACCGCCGAGGGGTGGGTCGGGTACGCGCGCCGTGCGCTGCCGCCCGGGCCACGCGTCGCTTTACGCATACGTACGCCCGGTACGCACATCCACTACCACGAGCTGCCAAATCAATTCGTCGTGTTAGACTAGGCTCGGCTTAACCTAGCCGCTGCCACGTGAAGGTAACTAGGGAGGCGACCCTCTACCTCCGATCTCCACCGGCCAGGGCTGGTCCCTTCTCCTTCCGACTACTGCTTCGACGGCAGGAGGAAGGGGGACTTTGTTGTTCCTCCGCACTGTAGCTAGGGATTGGTTTTGTAAGTCGTGATGCGTCGTTGGAGTGATGGGAGTGATGCTCGGAAAAATAAATCTGCTTCAGTTCCACTCTCACACCGGCGGTGTTTTTTATGGCAGCGTCTTGGAGTTGATGACATTGTGTGTTTGCAGATCCTTTAGATCGGCGGCGTTAGGGTTCATGGATGGTCTCGGCGAGGCGGCGGCGACGACCCCTTCAGGTGTGTTCCTCCTTCTGCTTTGTCTCCGTAGCTATGGCGTTGTCTCCGACGTCACGGTGAAGCTGGAAGGTTTTGACATTCAGGAGTACGCGCAGACAGCTCTCTACGCAGGTGACAACTGCAAGAAGGTGCATGTTGTGCTGGTTTGGTGGTTGGCAGCTGACAGTTTTGGTTTCCTCCTCCGACGTCGTAGTTGTGCTGAGGTGCCAATTCTGGAGTTAGATTGCATGTCCGCGGACACATTGCGCCAGCCTGTTTCTTTCAACGGCTATGATTTTGCTTTAGGCAAACTACATTGGAGGTTCGTAAAGCTGCAGAACTGCGATGAAGTCGCGTTGCGTTCGGGTGAAAAGATGATTTGTCTTCTTTGCCTTGAAAGAGAGGGACATACGCTGGTTTTTTGTATAGAATTATCCTATCTTTTCAGTCATGTAATGCCGTTGTTTACATGGCTTATAACTGAATCTTTATTTTATTAATGAGACACCTATTACCACAAAGAAAAAAGACTAGACTCGTCTTTTGATAAACGACTATTTTTTAGCAAAACTAATACCAAATTTAAGAACCAAAAATCATGTTTGTAGAAGATTTAACAACACCCGATCCCCAATTTTTGACAGGTTTTTTTCTATTTTTAATGGGTAAAAGACTTGCCGCATTTATTAATTAAGAAAGGGTTTAGAACAAGTTTGGTCACCCTAGGGCAAGAAGCCGGTAAACAAAACCTTACTCCCCCGACATGAAATTAGGCCAACTCCAATGCGGCAACCCATTTGGTCCGGCCGCGTCCGTTTGGATCCGTGCAGATAGAAAACGTGGGCCAATGCACTGACGAAAATGGGCAGGTGTCCGTTTTTCTGTCCGCTGTGACCCATGTTCGGTCCAAAGTTGGGCTGAGTTTGCGGCATCGCAGACACAATGCCGACGTGCGCGACGCCCGTCCTTGTCCTCTCCTTGGTCCACCCATTGGTGGCACACCGGTCATTCTTCCTTCCCCTCCTTCACGCTCGACACCCCCGCCCTCGTCGCCGCCACCCATTTTTTGGTCGGTTCGACAGTACTCAGGCCGCCGCCGCATCCAACCACTTCCCAACGGCCATGCCGCATCCACTGGGGCCCACCCCTTGCCGGCATCTATGGTCGCCCTTGCCGGCGTCGGAGCATGATACGTCTCCAACGTATCTATAATTTTTGATTGCTCCATGCTATTATATTATCATTCTTAGATGTTTTACAATTATTTTATAGCAACTTTATATCATTTTTTTGGGACTAACCTATTGACATAGTGCCCAGCGCCAGTTGGTGTTTTTTTGCTTGTTTTTTACTTCGCAGAATATCAGTACCAAACCAAGTCCAAACGCAGCGAAACTTTTTGGAGAATTTTTTTGGACCAGAAGACACAACATGGGCCGAAGAAGTACCCGAGGGGAGGCCCGAGGTGGGCACAACCCACCTGGGCGCGCCCAGCAGCCCAGACGTGCCCAGAGGGGTTGTGCCCCCCTCGGTGGCCTCCCGCACCGCCTCTTCGCCCTATAAATGCCGAAATATTTCAGAAACCATAGGGGAGTAGACAAAACACAATTCCAGCCGCCGCAAGTTCCAGAACCATGAGATCCAATCTAGACACCATCACGGAGGGGTTCATCATCCTCAGTGGTGCCTCTCCGATGATGCGTGTGTAGTTCATCATAGACTGACGGGTCCGTAGGCAGTAGCTAGATGGCTTCTTCTCTCCTTTTTATTCTCAATTCAATGGTCTCTTGGAGATCTATTTGATGTAACTCTTTTTTTTGCGGTGTGTTTGTTGGGATCCGATGAACTTTGAATTTATGATCAGATCTATATCCATGAATATTATTTGAGTCTTCTTTGATCTCTGATGCATGATTACTTATAGCCTCGTATTTCTTCCTCGAATCTTTGGTTTAGTTAGGCCAACTAGATCGATTTTTCTTGCCATGGGAAGAGGTGCTTTGTGAAGGGTTCGATCTTGCGGTGTTCTTTTCCAGTGACAGAAGGGGCTGCAAGACACGCATGTATCGTTGCTATTAAGGATAACAAGATGGGGGCTATTCCTACATGAATGGATCTCGTCTACATCCATCATGTCATCGTTCTTATTGTATTACTCCGTTTCTCCATGAACTTAATACACTAGATGCATGCTGGATAGCGGTCAATGTGTGGAGTAATAGTAGTAGATGCAGGCAGGAGTCGGTCTACAAATTTGGACGCGATGCCTATATAATGATCGTTGCCTTGGATATTGTCATAATTATTCGATCTTCTATGAATTGCCTAACAGTAATTTGTTTACCCACCGTGCGCTATTTTTTTAAGAGAAGCCACTAGTGAAATCTACGGCCCCGGGTCTATTCTATATCATATTTGCTTTGAGATCTATTTTTATTTGCTTTTATTTTTAGATCTATTATTCCAAAAACTCAAAATTACCTTGCTGCACTTTTTTATTACTTATTTTGTTTCGCGTTTTATCGAGAGCTATTTATCCAATCCATCACAAATTTATCTATCTTTTTACCATGAAGGGATTGACAACCTTACGCGTCGGGTTGCAAGTATTTGTTCTTTGAGTGCAGGTACCATTTACATAGTGTTGCTTGGTTCTCCTACTGGATTGATACCTTGGTTTCATAATTGAGGGAAATACCTACCATAAATGTACTGCATCATCCCTTCCTCTTTGGGGGAAATACAAATGTAGTTCAAGCGACATCAGAGGACGAGAAGGTACGGTCCTTCACCAGCATTGACGCCGCCCTCACCTTCATGGTCATCGCCGGCGGGCGCGGACTTGGACAGGCCTACTGCTGTATGTGGAGATAATTGGAAGTGGCACCGACATGCGGACTTGGACATGCCTACTTTCCAGGAATGCTCGATAGCATAGGGTGTATGCATCGGAAGTGGAAGAACTCTCCATTTGCTTCACAGGGGCATGTTAAAGCTTGCATACTTGAAGTTATGGCATCACAAGATATCTGGATTTGTCACTCTTTGTTGGCATGGCAGGTTCTTACAATGACATCAATGTGATTCAGTGATCTCTGGTGTTCGGAAGGCTTGCAAAAGGCAACTGCCCAAAAGTCAACTTTGAGGCCAATGGTCACCAATACAATAAGGGATACTACCTAGTGATAACTCACAAGTATGGGGGATCGCGACAGTCTTCGAGGATAGTATTTCACCCAAATTTATTGATTCGACTCAAGGGGAGCCAAAGAATATTTATGAGTATTAGTAGTTGAGTTGTCAATTCAATCACACCTTGAAAACTAAATATTTCCAGCAAACTGTTTAGTAGCACAGTAGTATGATAGTTTGATAGTTGTAGTAACAGTAACAATAGTAGTTTTGTAATGATTGTAACAGCAGCATCAATGAAAGTAACTTAGCAAAGATCAATATGAGAAAAGCGCAGCATCAACGTTCCTAGCCAAATCATCAATCTTGAGCAATTTTTCTTCAACCATAGCATTGAAAGCTTTTTGGGAATTAATAAAATCTTTAATATTGTTCTCAAGATCAGAGGGTATTTTATTATAATTTCCATAAGAATTGTTGTAGGAATTACCATAATTATTAGAGAAATTACTAGGAAACGGCCTAGGGTTGAAATTACCTCTATAAGCGTTATTATCAAAATTGTTCCTTCCAACAAAATGCACATCCATAGATTCATTATTGTTCTCAATCAAAGTAGGCAGATACATATCATTGGGATCAATAGGATCACTCTTACTATCAATTAATTTGATAAGTTCATCCATCTATCCACTCAAAGTATTAATTTCTTCAATCGCATGCACTTTTTTACTAGTAGAAGATCTTTCGGTATGCCATTGAGAGTAATTAGCCATAATATTATCTAGGAGTTTAGTAGCTTCTCCTAATGTAATTTGCATAAAAGTACCTCCCGCGGCGGAATCTAAAAGATTTCTAGATGCAAAATTCAATCTGGCATAAATTTTTTGTATGATCATCCATAAACTTAAATCGTGATTAGGGCAATTTCTTATCATCAATTTCATCCTTTCCCAAGATTGTGCAACATGTTTATGATCAAGTTGCTTAAAATTCATTATATCGTTCCTAAGGGAGATGATCTTTGATACGTCCATTTTGCATCATGCTTTTATATTGATATTTATTGCATTTTGGGTTGTTATTACACATTATGTCACAATACTCATGCCTTTTCTCTCTTATTTTACAAGGTTTACATGAAGAGGGAGAATGCCGGCAGCTGGGATTCTAGGCTGGAAAAGGAGCAAGACCTATTCTCCACAACTCCAAAAGTCCTGAAACTCCACAAAAGTCAGTTTTGGAACATATTAAAAATATTGGGCGAAGAAAGCACCAGAGGGGAGCTAGCCACTGTCAACGAGGGTGGGGGGCGCGCAGGGCGCGCCCCCCTGCCTCGTGAGCCACCTGGCAGGCCCCTGATGCCCATCTTCTAGTATAAGGTGTCTTTCGCCCTGGAAAAAATAGGGAGGAAGCTTTCGGGACGAAGCACCGCCGTCTCGAGGCGGAACCAATCTAGGGCTTCGGCGGAGCTGTTTTGCCGGGGAAACATCCCTCTGGGAGGGGGAAATCATCACCATCGTCATCACCATCGATCCTCTCATTGGGAGGGGGTCAATCTCCATCAACATCTTCACCAGCACCATCTCCTCTCAAACCCTAGTTCATCTCTTGTATCCGATCTTTGTCTCAAAACCTCAGATTGGTACCTGTGGGTCGCTAGTAGTGTTGATTACTCCTTGTAGTTGATGCTAGTTGGTTTATCCGGTGGAAGATTATATGTTCAGATCCTTTATGCACATTAATACCCCTCTGATTATGAACAATATGATTTGTGAGTAGTTACGTTTGTTCCTGAGGACATGGGAGAAGTCTTGTTATAAGTAGTCATGTGAATTTGGTATTCGTTCGATATTTTGATGAGATGTATGTTGCCTTTCCTCTAGTGGTGTTATGTGAACGTCGACTACATGACGCTTCACCATTGTTTGGGCCTAGGGGCAGGCATTGGGAAGTAATAAGTAGATGATGGGTTGCTAGAGTGACAGAAGTTTAAATCCTAGTTTATGCGTTGCTTCGTAAGGGGCTGATTTGGATCCATATGTTTCATGCTATGGTTAGGTTTACCTTAATTCTTCTTTCGTAGTTGCGGATGCTTGCGAGGGGGGTTAATCATAAGTGGGATGCTTGTCCAAGGAAGGGCAGTACCCAAGCACCGGTCCACCCACATATCAAATTATCAAAGTAACGAACGTGAATCATATGAGCATGATGAAAACTAGCTTGACGATAATTCCCATGTGTTCTCGGGAGCGCTTTCCTTTATATAAGAGTTTGTCCAGGCTTGTCCTTTGCTACAAAAAGGATTGGGCCACCTTGCTGCACCTTGTTTACTTTTGTTACTTGTTACCCGTTATGAATTACCTTGTCACAAAACTATCTGTTACCGATAATTTTAGTGCTTGCAGAGAATACCTTACTGAAAACTGCTTGTCATTTCCTTCTTCTCCTCGTTGGGTTTGACACTCTTACTTATCAAAAGGACTATGATAGATCCCCTATACTTGTGGGTCATCAATATTGCACCTGCTGAGATAGAAGATATTGATGTTACTATTAAGCTTGCCAATAGAGATACTATTTCACCAGTTGGGATTGTTAGAGATGTTGAAGTCTTGTGTGGGAAAATTAAATATCCTACTAATTTTCTTGTTCTTGCTTCCCCACAAGATGACTTTTGTCCCATTATATTTTGTAGACCCTTCTTGAATACTGTTAATGCTAAGATAGACTGCGAAAAGGATATTGTAACTGTTGGTTTAGGGGATATGTCTCATGATTTTAATTTTGCCAAATTTCGTAGACAACCCCATGATAAAGAATTTCCTAGTAAAGATGAAATTGTTGGTCTTGCTTCTATTGCCGTGCCTCCTAATGATCCTTGAGAACAATATTTGTTAGACCATGAAAATGATATGTTTATGAATGAAAGAAGGGAAATAGATGAAGTATTGTTTAAACAGGGACCTATTTTGAAACACAACTTGCCTATTGAAATTCTAGGGGATCCTCCTCCACCCAAGGGTGATCCCGTGTTTGAGCTTAAACCATTACCTGATACTCTTAAATATGCTTATCTTGATGAAAAGAAGATATATCCTGTTGTTATTAGTGCTAACCTTTCAGAGCAGGAAGAAGAGAAATTATTGAAAACTCTGAAGAAGCACCGTGCTGCTATTGGATATACTCTTGATGATCTTAAGGGCATTAGTCCCACTCTATGCCAGCACAAAATAAAATTGTAGAAAGACGCTAAACCGGTTGTTGATCACTAACGACGGTTAAATCCTAAGATGAAAGAAATGGTAAGAAATGAAATACTAAAGCTTCTCGAGGCAGGTATAATTTATCATGTTGCTGATAGTCAGTGGGTAAGTCCTGTCCATTGTGTCCCTAAGAAGGGAGGTATTACTGTTGTTCCTAATGATAAAGACGAATTGATCCCATAAAGAATTGTTACAGGTTATAGAATGGTAATTGATTTCTGCAAATTAAATAAAGCTACTAGAAAGGATCATTAGCCTTTACCTTTTATTGATCAAATGCTAGAAAGATTATCCAAACATACACATTTTTGCTTTCTAGACGGTTATTCTGGTTTCTCTCAAATACCTGTGTCAAAAGAGGATCAGGAAAAAACCACTTTTACTTGCCCTTTCGATACCTTTGCTTATAGACGTATGCCTTTTGTTTTATGTAATGCACCAGCTACCTTTCAAAGATGTATGGCTGCTATATTCTCTGACTTTTGTGAAAAGATTGTTGAGGTTTTCATGGATGATTTCTCCGTGTATGGAACTTCTTTTGATGATTGCTTAAGCAACCTTGATCGAGTTTTGCAGTGATGTGAAGAAACTAATCTTGTCTTGAATTGGGAGAAGTGCCACTTTATGGTTAATGAAGGTATTGTCTTGGGGCATAAAATTTATGAAAGAGGTATTGAAGTTGATAAAGCTAAAGTTGATGCTATTAAAAAGATGTCGTGTCCTAAGGACATTAAAGGTATAAGAAGTTTCCTTGGTCATGCCGGTTTTTATAATAGGTTCATTAAATACTTCTCAAAAAATTCCAGGCCTCTGACTAATCTCTTACAAAAAGATGTTCCTTTTGTCTTTGATGATGATTGTGTAGAAGCATTTGAAATACTTAAGAAAGCCTTGATTTCTGCACCTATTGTTCAGCCACCTGATTGGAATTTACCCTTTGAAATTATGTGTGATGCTAGTGATTATGTTGTAGGTGCTGTTCTAGGACAAAGAGTTGATAAGAAATTAAATGTTATCCAATATGCTAGTAAAACTCTAGACAGTGCCCAAAGAAATTATGCTACTACTGAAAAAGAATTTTTAGCAGTTGTATTTGCTTGTGATAAGTTCAGACCTTATATTGTTGATTCTAAAGTAACTATTCACACTGATCATGCTACTATTAAATATCTTATGGAAAAGAAAGATGCTAAACCTAGACTTATTAGATGGGTTCTCTTGCTACAAGAATTTGATTTGCATATTATTGATAGAAAGGGAGCTGAGAACCCCGCTGCAGACAACTTATCTAGGTTAGAGAATGTTCTTGATGACCCACTACCTATTGATGATAGCTTTCCTGATGAACAATTAGCTGTCATAAATGCTTCTCGTATTGCTCCATGGTATGCTGATTATGCTAATTATATTGTTGCTAAATTTATACCACCTAGTTTCACATACCAGCAAAAGAAAAAGTTTTTCTATGATTTAAGACATTACTTCTGGGATGACCCACACCTTTATAAAGAAGGAGTAGATGGTGTTATTAGACGTTGTGTACCTGAGCATGACAGGAACATATCCTACGCAAGTGTCACTCTGAGGCTTATGGAGGACACCACACTGGAGATAGAACTGCACATAAGGTATTGCAATCCGGTTTTTATTGGCCCACACTTATCAAAGATGCCCGTAAGTTTGTCTTGTCTTGTGATGAATGTCAAAGAATTGGTAATATTAGTAGACCTCAAGAAATGCCTATGAACTATTCACTTGTTATTGAACCATTTGATGTTTGGGGCTTTGATTATATGGGACTATTTCCTTCCTCTAATGGGTATACACATATTTTAGTTGTTGTTGATTACGTTACTAAGTGGGTAGAAGCTATTGCAACTAGTAGTGCTGATCATAACACCTCTATTAAGATGCTTAAATAAGTTATTTTTTCGAGGGTTGGAGTCCCTAGATACTTAATGACTGATGGTGGTTCACATTTTATTCATGGTGCTTTTCGTAAAATGCTTGCTAAGTATGATGTTAATCATAAAATTGCATCTCCATACCACCCACAGTCTAGTGGTCAAGTAGAACTGAGTAATAGAGAGATTAAATTAACTTTGCAAAAGACTATTAATAGATCTAGAAAGAATTGGTCCAAGAAACTTGATGATGCATTATGGGCCTATAGAACTGCATATAAAAATTGTATGGGTATGTCTCCGTATAAAATGGTTTATGGAAAAGCATGTCACTTACCTCTCGAACTAGAACATAAGGCATATTGGGCCATTAAAGAGCTCAATTATGATTTCAAACTTGCCGGTGAGAAGAGACTATTTGACATTAGCTCACTTGATGAGTGGAGAACCCAGGCCTATGAGAATGCCAAACTGTTTAAAGAAAAAGTTAAAAGATGGCATGACAAAAGGATACAAAAGCGTGAGTTTAATGTAGGTGATTATGTTCTATTATACAACTCTCGTTTAAGATATTTTGCAGGAAAGCTCCTCTCTAAATGGGAAGGTCCTTACGTTATCAAGGAGGTCTATCGTTCCGGTGCCATAAAAATCAACAACTTCGAAGGCACAAATCCGAAGGTGGTGAACGAACAAAGAATCAAACATTATATCTCAGGTAATCCCATAAATGTTGAAACCAATGTTATTGACACCATAACCCCGGAGAAGTACATAAGGGACACTTTCCAGAACGTTTTAGACTCCGAAAAGGAATAGGTATGTGGTACGGTAAGTAAACCGACTCCAAAACATTTCTAACAACAATTTCTCTCTCTTTTGGAATACTTAAGAAAATAGGAAAATAAGAAGTAGTCTGGAAAGGACGCAAGGCATCCACGAGGGTGGAGGGCGCGCACTACCCCCTACCTCGTGGGAACCTCGTGTGCCCTCCGGACTCCATTTTCTTGAACGATACTTCTTTTGGTCGGCAAAAATTCATTATATAATCTCCCGAAGGTTTTGACCACCGTACCATGACGAAGTCCTCTACTTTTGTGTCGAGCTATTTTTCTGACAGATCTAGATCACCATGACGTCTTCAAACGCCCCCAAGGATAAATTTTTCAAGAAGGTCATCAACCCCTACCTTGCGGAGGTGCTGCAACACCCTTAAACCATTGAGATGCGTGAGGGGATGCTGCACATCCGCGATGTTGAGGGACCAAGGAGGACCAGAAGCGTGGAGACAAGACTCGAAGCAATGGAGCAACAAGTTTTCAAGTGCCAGTGGATGGTGGAATGCGGATTCAACGCCAACCATATGATGATCGCGGAGTTCACCAACAGCCAGAAGCTGGATACCAAGAACATTGGGGAGACCATCTTCAAGCTTCACGGGAAAATCGAGCACCTCCAAGCCCAGATCTATGACCCGCAAAACCAAAACTGTGAGTATGAATATAGATTCAAGAGGATGAGTTTGGCTGCAGATTTGAGGATCCCGGAGACTCGATCATCCTTTTATGATGGTGAGCCTATGCCTTGGAAGATGGACGACAAGCCTACGTTATCAACAACCCCATCATCACCACCTCCGAGGAAAGAGACATAAATACATGGGTATGGGCACTCCCCTTGGCAACTGCCAAGCTTGGGGAGGTGCCCACGGTATCGTATCACCATCACACTTCTATCTTTACCATTTTTCTTAGTTCGATCCTTTTGGTTATATCTTGATCTAATAGAATAAAGTTTACTATGATCTAGGTTTGAGTTTTTGTGTTGATCCTCATCTATGTAATCGAGTCCGTGAACTATATATAATAAAGATTAGTCTTGAGTCGAGGGCTTGGTTATCTGGCTATGATCTTGAGGGAATAAAAGAAAAAAAGAATAAAAGGAAATAAAGAGAGCATATTGATCTTATGGAGAGTAATGACTTCACATATAAAGAGTATGATGAGAAGGTTGTTGAGAGCTGACAAACATAGTTTTGGTCATCGTTGCAATTAATAGGAAGTAATAAAGAAAGAGAGGTTTTCACATATAAATATACTATCTTGGACATCTTTTATGATTGTGAGCACTCATTAAAATATGACATGCTAAAAAGTTGATGTTGGACAAGGAAGACGACATAATCGGTTATGTTTTCTTATATCCGAAATAAATTATATTGTCATGGATCATGCAACATGTTGAGCTTGCCTTTCCCCCTTATGCTAGCCAAATTCTTTGCACCAAGTAGAGATACTACTTGTGCTTCAAAATATCCTTAAACCTAGTTTTGCCATGAGAGTCCACCATATCTACCTATGGATTGAGTAAGATCCTTCAAGTAAGTTGTCATTGTTGCAAGCAATAAAAATTTCTCTCTAAATATGTATGATCTATTAGTGTGGAGAAAATAAGCTTTATACAAGCTTGTGATATGGAAGAAATAAAAGCGACAGATTGCACAATAAAGGTCCCTATCACAAGTGTGAAAGTGCTAGTTATGGACTAGAGGGGGGTGAATAGGTGATTTTTATGAAAGTCCTCAAAACATGGGGGCTTTGAAGACAACCAATGGGAATGAACCTATTGATATGCAGCGGAAGGTAGACTACACTAGACAAGCCATAGTCAAGTAAGCAATGAAGTGAAAGCACAAAGACTATCAGCAACTAGGTAGTAAGGATCAGGATGGAAGACAGTATGAAGCCAAACAGTAAACAATCTTAACTCAGTGAAGTCAATCAGATCATACAGGCAAGAAATGACTTCACGAAGACAAACTGTGAAGTAAAGGGAAGTGAAGGATAGAACCAGTAGCTTGGTGAAGACAAGGATTTGGTAGACCAGTTCCAGTTGCTGTGACAACTATACGTCTGGTTAGGGAGGCTGAGATTTAACTCAGAAGACCGCGTCTTCACCTTATTCCCCTTGAGCTAAGGACACACAGTCCTCACCCCAATCACTCTGGTAAGTCTTCAAGGTAGACTTCCAAACCTTCACAGACTTCGTTCACCGGCGATCCACAATGACTCTTGACGCTCAAAACGCGACGCCTAACCGGCTGGAGGATTCACAGTCCTCAAGTGTAACAAGTCTTCAGATCACGCGGATAGAAAGACTTCAGTGATGCCTAACACTCTTTGGATCTGGGTGTATAGGGCTTTGTCCTTGCAAGGATCTCTCTCTCAAATGCTTCGGAGGTGGGTTGCTCTCAAATGACAAAAGCCGTGAACTAACTCTGAGCAGCCACCAATTTATGGTGTGTAGGGGGTGGGCTATTTATAGCAAGGAGGCAACCCGACCTGATTTGTCCGAAATGACCCTGGGTCACTAAGGAACTGAAACATGTCCAATGGTCAGATTTCAAACACACGCGACAGCTTGACTTGGGCAACAAGTAAAGCTGACTCATCCAGATCTGGATAAGATTTGCTCTCATTGTCTTCGCTCGAAGACATAGGATTTGGTTGAGCATCACATCAGTCACTCTGACTTTGTTCACTTGGACCCCACTTAACAGTACGGTGGTTCCTATGACTCAACACAGAAGAAAAGGAAACTAGGAAACAACTATGTCTTCGCACTCCATAGTCTTCATGTGATGTCTTCTCATGTCATAATCTTCACTTTGAATATCTTCACAGACCACCATTGTCTTCAATGTCTTCATACATTTTTAGGGGTCATCTCTGGTAGGTAAACCGAATCAGTATGGGACTACTATTTGTGTTATCCTGCAATTCTCATAAACACATTAGTCCCTCAACCAAGTTTGTCATCAATACTCCAAAACCAACTAAGGGTGGCACTAGATGCACTTACAATCTCCCCCTTTTTGGTGATTGATGACAAACCGGTTGAAGTTTTCAACGGGAATAAAAGTATGTGTAAGTTGAAGAATTAAGGTATTGTCTTCATAAGTAGCAAAGGCTCCCCCTGAAGATGTGCATATAAGAAGTTTGCTTTTGAATGCAAATGCACATGGCAGGTTTTACTTTGTGGAGATCCTCTCCAGCTTATGAAGACAATTCATCATGCATATAAAGAGATAACGAAGATAATGACATGCATAATGAAAAATGGACGTCTGCGGAATGGCTTCATGCGGAATTTATCATCACATCACAAGGTAGCATAATAAAGTAGCAGACAACCATCGAGTTTAAGTGTTACAACTCAAAGAACCAAATGTTTCAAAAGACGAGAGTTGTAAAGACTTAGCAAAAATAAAGCAACCACCCATAAGGACCCACTTGAAGACTATCAACTCATATGCTTCTCCCCCTTTTCTCAGTAATGACCAAAAAGGTTTGAAGCCATAGAGCATCTACTCATTCCCATCAGGAGTAGATGAAGGAACAGGGTCGACATTGGAGTTCGGTGGTGCAGATGGGCCTGGTGCAGTGTCGAGATGCAGTGAAGCCATGGTTGGTGAAGTGGTGTCGTCTTCTTCATCGACGACTCCTGCAACAACAGTTGCACCGAAAGATGAATGCTCAGAATCTTCAATTGAGGGAGTGTGGAGCCAGCTTGCATTTTGTGGAGGCTTGGAATCAAACTTGAAGCCCTCAGTGAAGCCATCTTCACGAAGATCGTCTTCAGAGCATAGCCGTGTGAGACTCTTCTAGGACCGCTAACAGGCTTCATGGGCAACGAACGAGTTCTTGGTGGCCAAATTTCAAATGTGATTGACACCACCAAGATACTCTACATCTGACACTTGAGCCAGTCATGATGCCTATCCGGCTTCTGATGTAAGTCCACGAGAATCTCTCGGTCATTGAGTACACGAGAGCGCTTCCGAGGCCTTTGAGCAATTGTACTGTCAGTGGCTTCGGTGTTTGCACGATGGGGCACACACATGTTGCCAGCCAGAGGATAGGAGGGAGTGGCAGTATTGGGGACATGGATTCCTTCTATTGGTTGCGTGAAGCTTTGATGCTCAACATTGTGAAGATATAGAGGTTGCTTGGCAGGCTCTGGGTAGATGGCTTCAATGGACAGATCAACCTCAGGCATGAATACTAGATGGTTGTGCACTGAGGGTTGATAGTCAATAGTAGAATGGAGTTTGATCAGGCGCATCACCCATGGAGCATAAAACTTGAGGCCAAACAGATCAATCCCTGATGCAGCAAGTTGTCTGATGAAGAAGCCCTGGGTATTGAATCTGATGCCATGGATGATATAAAATACCAAAGTCTTCATGGCTCCTTCCAGTTTGGCTTCAGAAGAGTGTCCTTTGATTGGCCAGAGAGTACGCCTTAGAATATGATAAACAGTGCGGGTCAAGTACTCGAGGTCCTTGACAAAGAACTCTTTGGGGTATTCAACATCGGAAGGCAATGGCTTCATCATACTTATCATCTCACTCATATTTGGCTCGGGCCTCTAGAAGATACTCTGCAGTTCATCGCGATGATGCTGACAACCAGGCTCGTAGAACTTGCCTAGAGTGGGCAGGGAAGTAAGCTCGATGATGTCTTGAGCTTTGGCTTCATGATGCACATCTCCTGTCATCCACTCAAGAATCCATGTTTTCAAATCCCCGTTGTAGGCTTGTAGCCGCGAATATGAAGTGTTGCATAGAATTGTAGCAGCAGTTCTTCATTCCAGTGCTCCTTGTCCGTAATGAACGGCAGAAGACCAACCTTCCTAAAGCAGTCAAGAGCTTCTTCCAGACAGGGCAGCCCAACAATAGCTTCACAATCAAGACGCGTGTGTGGAAATATTCACTCTTGATTGTATAGAATGCATGAGTAATAACTGCGCTGATGATGGCTCCAAAATAGATCGGAAGAGATCTTTGGCTTCGAATATGGATTCTTGGTGCTGTCGGAGAAGGTGTTGTGAGCTCTGAAGTTGTTCACGCTGAAAGATCCTGCCGAAGTCGCAGCACCTGGAAGCCTTGGCAGCCTTGGCTTTGGCTTCTGAACCGGAGGCCGCTGCTCCACATGGTAGTCATACTGTGGTGCTAGAATAGTGGGAGGAACTAAGATAGGCCATTTCACGGTGACTAGCTGTCCATGATCAAAGGCATGTTCAATGGTGTGAGGCCTAGGAGATGGAACAGTGGCTTCAACATTTACATTGGCTTCAGGTTGCACATGAGCTTCAGGCACTACATTTGCTTTAGGCTCCACATTGTGTTCAGCCATGACAGTGTCACTGGCTTCAACATTGTTGTTTGTGGCAGCCTCAGTGTTTTCAACCTTTGTTTGCTGAATAACAGGAGGGTCGGGCACAATCACATTCTCCTCGAGAATGACTGGTTCTGTAGCAGGGGTGTGGCAACTCTTTCTTCTTCTCTTTCTTTTTGATCTTCATCGGCTGATGGAGCCGGAATGTCTTTAGCAGCTTTAGCTTCAGACTCGGAGACATTCATAGTAGGGGTGGCTTCAGGAAACACTTGACGTGCTACTGAGCTTTGTTGTGCTTCCCCTTTTGGAATGATCGACATGGTGACCTGTGGCCTGGGGCCTTTGTGAAGCCAGCGGAATGCGGGCGACGCCTGTGGTGATGGAGAGGTCTACACCATGTAGTTTTCATCGTCAAGCACCGGAGTGGTGACTTGAGGTGGTGGAGTTCTGGGTGTGTCTTCATAGACGGGGGTGTCTTGCTAAGGGCGGTCGGCCCATAAGTCATCCTGAGCAATTGGCGTCAAGGGACGACCAATGCTGATGAGTTCGTTGTTCATAAGAACAGGCGATGATACTGATTGGTGCTCGATCTGAGGAAGGACTCCATCATCTTCAACATTGTCATCATGACCAATGTCTTGAGCTATGGTGGGGTCAACAGCTGGAACTTCTTCATTTTCAGGAGCCTCTGTGGAAGCAGGCTCATGGATTACCAGACGACGCTCTTGATTCCGTGAGGCGGGAAGAGCAATAGAGATGGGTTCAACATTGAGGGGCTCACAGGCGGCAACACGCCCTTTCTTTGAAGACTTTGTCTTCAACTTCTTCTTGGATGGGGCCTCATCAGAGGCATTCTTGTGCTTGCGTTTCCTGGCATCAGCTTTAGCTGCCCTTGTCTTCTTCAGTTCAGAAGCTGCTGAGGAGACCTTAGGCTTCGAGCCTGTCATGCTGGCAGGGAAGACAATGCAAGGTTCTTCCTGCCTTGATGCTTCAGTTCGGGCCACAACAGACTTCTTCGTTGGCTTGGCAGCCATTCTGGGGTCGATGCCAGGACGCCGAAGAGCTTTGCGCTTTTCTGCTTCATTATGTGCTTGAACACATTTCTACACGAAGTACTTCATGCGTTTTCGTGAGCCTTTGGCTTCTTCACGCTTCTTGTGAAATTGTTCCTTGAGATCATGCAACAACTTCTTGAAGATCTAAACATATGCCACGCTGAGCTTGGCCATGTTCTTCTTGAAGTGAGCCTTCTCATAGTCAACCTTGTTCTTGAGCCCAACTATCTTTTGAGCCAAAGCCAACTCATTAGCAATGGCTCCATAGAATGTGATGCTGATGGCCACAAGAAGTTGAAGATCATCAATGCTGATGCTCTGGTCATCGTACCACTCATCAATGAAGTTGTTCAGTATATCAACATCAAATAGGGGCAGATCGTTGAAGATCTCCACCTCTTGCTTGCTCTTGATGAGTTGCTCAAGTGCGTCATCACCAAGATCTTCGTCACTGGACAGATCAATGGTGTCATCTTCGTTCCTCAGAACAGCAGCTGGAGTCAACTCATGCCCTAAAATCCTCTTGGGCTTCTTGGCTTTCTTGGTCTTCTCGGCCTTCTTCGAGACACGTGACAGGTCTTCAGACTGCACACTGGCTTCAGGAGGTGCAGTGGCCAATTGCTTCAGTGTCGAAGCTTTTGGTGTGGCAGAGGGCTTCAAAGCTTTTGTCTTCTTAGTCTTCTGCTTCGGTGGTGCTGGCGCATCTTCAGAATCTGTGTCATCAGCAGATTGATTCACCGTAGCCCTCTGGGCAGCAATATGTGAGAGAAGACCATCAAAGTTGGCGAAGGGGGCGATGACATTTGGATTGGTATTGGTGTGTCGTCAGCCCTTGGAGCAGATGGACCAGGGTTGAAGTTGTGGCCCAGCTCCTTCTTGTTCTTGGTGGCTGACTCCTTTGCAAACTGATAGTTGCGCTTGAACACATTGTCTTCATGACACCATAACAAGGATGATGGGTCGACATTCTCTGTCTTCGGTCCTCGAACCATGCATGGGTAGAAGACTTGAGCAATGGCTTCAGACTTGGACTTGGGCTGAAGATTTCGGTACAGAATATATCCCCATGGTTGCTTGATAGCATTCTTCTCTGCATAGTCGGGGGTCACGAAGTTGTACTTGAGCCATTCTTCTGCCCTATATCTTCGAATCCATTGGATTCGTATCTTGTGCTGATTATAACTTTCTTCAGGATCTAACTTGTACAATTCATACAGATCCAGAGGCAGATCTAGAGCTGTGTTGCCTCTGCTCTGTCTGCCACCTTTCCTGGCAGATTTCTCAGTGGCCATTGTATTCAGGTTGAATGGCTTCAGAATAGTGAATGGCTTCCGTCTGCTTGTGAAACAGGAGCTGGCTTCAGGGGAGTGTATATGTTGTTGTAAGAACTCTGCAAATGAATGCAGACTATGAGAACCAAGGGTTCTCCCATAGACATGTACCTGTGACAGCATTAAGGTGCAAGGGAAGGGGAAGAGGTCATATGCATTCTCAGAAGATTTTGAAGAAAAATCGGTTTGAAGACATTGACCTCATAGAGCGAAGACATTCACTTATTTGAAGAGAGTCGGTTCCATATTTGTACGAATCCATGAATAAGTACAAGTGAGGAATCCAACTAGTTATGAAGCATAAGTGAATATACTTGGCATGATATTAGATGCAGATAAGGATGGTTCCATGTTTGGAAGTGAAGAATCCACTTTTGGTTGAACTGCTAGACGAGGTAGAGTTGGAGGCTGAGCAGTTCAATCTTCTGTGCCCTAACTTGGCGACAGAAAACACCTACGGCGACGGCAAAGAGGACGAGGTCCGCGACCGGCATGAGGACAACGTCGAAGAAGTTGCGGAAGTCAAGCGCTTCTTCTCCGGCTATTGATGTCAAAACCGGCGGATCTCGGGTAGGGGGTCCCAAACTGTGCGTCTAAGGTCAATGATAACAGGAGACATGGGACACAATGTTTACCTAGGTTCGGGCCCTCTCTATGGAGGTAATACCCTACTTCCTGCTTGATTGATCTTGATGAATATGAGTATTACAAGAGTTGATCTACCATGAGATCGTAATGGCTAAACCCTAAAAGTCTAGCCAGTCTGACTATGATTATGAGATACCTATCTATAGACCTAGCCCTCCAGTTTATATAGACACCGGAGGGATCTAGGGTTACATAAGGTCAGTTATAGAGAAAGGAATCTTCATATTTGGACACCAAGCTTGCCTTCCATGCCAAGGAGAGTCCCATCCGGACACGGGTAGAGTCTTCGGTCTTTGTATCTTCACAGCCCATCAGTCCAGCCCATGTCCAATAGGTCGGACGCTCGAGGACCCCTTAGTCCAGGACTCCCTCAGTAGCCCCTGAACCAGGCTTCAATGACGAGGTGTCCGGCATGCAGATTGTCTTCGGCATTGCAAGGCAGGTTCCCCTTTTTGAATACTCCAAGATAGTCTTCGGACGCAATGAACATGTCCGGATCTGCAACAAAAGTACCATGCACAACCGCAGAGAATATAATATTGCATGAGTCCAATCTGCTGACAACTTTTTGTAATGTGACATCACGTCTGCTTGGTCATCATTTTAAACCATTTTTCGTCTACCGTTCCACGTTTTGAGACGCGGTTTTAATAGGCACGTCTTGTCTAAGCAGAGATCGTGTCCCTTTATTGCAGGATTCTCATCAATACGGGCGTGGGTAATATAACCGTGTCGTTTACACAACCTTGGGAACAGGCGGGTTTTAAGGCGAGTGGGGAGGCGCTTGATATTCACTGCCTTTATAAGAAGATAAGGATTCCCTTTCTTCACCCACGCCTTCTCTCTTTCTCTGTCCTTCCATTCTCGAGCTCGAGTGCCCAAGTCCTCATTCTTTCCGCCTCAAGGAAGCACTCAACCATGTCCGGATCTAGAGGGCAAGGCAAGTGGATGGGCTCCTCCGTTAGGGAGAAGGACATCACCAGGCTTCAGGAGGCTGGGTATCTGTCGAAAGAAATCGCCCACGAGCTTCCAGCCAAGGGGCAAATCGTCCCGACCCTGAAGCCCAACGAGAGGGTGGTGGTCATCCCTCATTTCGCCTGGGGGTTAGGGTTTCCTCTCCACCCTTTCGTCCGCGGGCTTATATTCTATTACGGGCTATATTTCAATGACCTAGGCCCGAACTCTTTCCTCAACATCTTGGCATTCATTGTCATGTGTGAGGCCTTCCTCCGCATCCAACCCCACTTCGGACTATGGCTCAAGATCTTCAACGTGAAGCCGAAGGTAGTGGATGGCCAGCACGCGGAGTGCGGAGGCGCCATGGTGAGCAAGATGCCCAATGTCACATGACCCAAAGGTACTTTTGTGGAGACCGTCAAGGAGTGGCAGAAACTGTGGTTCTACATCACAGAGCCCCGCGACGCCACCTGGGCCGCGGCTTCCAAATTCAATTCCGGAGCTCCAATGCGGCTCACCTCCTGGATAGAGAAGGGCCCAAATTGGTCTTTGTTGGACGAACTGATAGCGCTGCAAACGCGCATCCAAAGCATGGTGGATAAAGACATCAAGCTCATCGACATAATCCAGGTGATGCTGGTTCGCCGGATCCTCCCATGCCAAAGCCGAAGCTGCCCCTTATGGGAATTCGACCCGAAGAAGCACCGAACCTTGGAAAGGCTCTTCAGAACCACTCACGAAGATGCCTGGAAGTTGCTCTTTAAGGGCAACGAGACGCCGCCAACCATAGACTCGGACCGCGGGCACGATATTACCCATTCTGCCAATGCGGTAAGCCTTTCACGTCTCCAGACACATCCTCTACTTGCTTGTTTCAAGGAGGATATCTAAACTTTATTATTATTGTTTTTTCAGGTATGGACGGAGAGGGCGGAGCGGATTCACTGTTCGGCCCTGCTGCCCGAGGAACCAGTCATCCCGCTCCTGACGAAGATGCTGGTGCCGGCGCCCTATAAGGCGCGGGAGAAGAAGGCCAAGGGGGTCCGGAGTGGCCCCCGCCGCAAGGGAGCTTCGGACGTGTCGTCCGAAGACAAGACTCTCTCCTCCGCCGCCGAAGACGATGACGCGGAGGAGGAAGAAAGCACCTCTCCCCCTGATGGGGGGGGAGAAGAGGGCGGCCTCCACAAATCTGGAGGCGGAGGCGCCCAAGAGGGGGAAGGGTCCCCCTGCGGATAACTCCGTGTGGGACATCGACAGCAGCCTGGAGTGACGCCCCCGAAACAAGCCTCTGGCCGCGTCGTAAGTACTAAAAGACCGCATACGTCCATACATCCGGCCTCTCTTGCTTCATGATATTAATATGTTTAAATGATGCCATTGTAGTCCGGCCCACGACAGCTCCCAGCGATCCTCATCAAGAGGCTCGTTGGATTCGAAGGCGATGGCCAGCGAGTCACCGCCGACCGCTCACTCCCCACGGCCAAGGGCGATAACAAGGTGTTGTCCCAAAGGACCTTCCCAGGCCAGGGTGAAGTTCAGGAGGCCGCCAGGGTGACGCCCGAGGGCGGAACATCGGCTGCCGGACACATGGGGGAGCAGACCCCCATGGCGACTGGGGATGGGGGCCTTGCTGAATTTGCCCCCCGACCGAATACAAGTCCGGAGACCTATACGGCTCCAGAACCCAGCGAGCAACCTCCTTTGAAAGAAGGGGGTGTGCCTATTCAGTTGGTGACCTCTGTCCAACCAGAGGCACCGGATAATATGCTGGAAGCGCTACGAGGCGCTTCCATTGTGGATGAACACCGTATCCTTATGGGTACAGTGATTGAGAGGGTTCAGTCCGTCAAAAGCAGACTGACCGAAGCCTGCGGCAGCCTGCTGACAGGCTTTGAGGTAAGCGATGCAAAAGAAAAGGTCCTAATATAGACTGTAGCCCCTAAGACACTGTCCGGTGTTCGGAAAGAAGAGCCGGACAGAGGATCAATTTATTTTCGTAGGAAACTAACTAAATATGTCTTATATGAATAAGGAGGCATCGTTGCTGGCCGCGACCTCACACATTGCCGAAGTCTCCAGACTAAAGCAGAGACTGGAGCGGGCCGAGGAGGAGCTCGGCCAAGCAAGGAAGCAGCTAGAAGACAAGCAAGGTATGTAATGACTTGCTGTATATTCGAAAAGAATAAATGATGCATATTGACCGTAGTGCCATCATATGTGTAGGAGCAGCGACCGAGGTCGAGATCCTGAAACAGGCCCTGGTCGAGGCTGAGGAGAGAGCTGTCAAGGAAAAAGCCGCCCATGAGAAGCACGAGGCCAGGCTTGATGAGGTCCAGCAAGAGCTCCAGGATGCAGTGAAGAAATGTGAATCCTTAGAGCGCGACGTTTCGGCTCGAGAGACCGAACTCGCCAAAGCGCGGAAGAGGCCTGGGTTGAGGCCTAGGGCGTCCTCCAGGAGATCCAGGAGGCCAAGAAAATCATGGCAGGTAAGGCGTTTACTATGCAAAGCAAGTATGTGAAGAAGTATCTCTTACTAACCCGGATTCGGAGTTCTCCAGGGGCGTTTGCAGATCTGCCGCGCAGTGTGTCGGACACCGCAGAGTTCTTCTGAGCCAAAGAAGGGAGCTCAACGGAGAAGTTGTTCTGGTCGCAATATCTTGTGCCAGAACATCCAGTGCACTTTAGCGATCAGCTAAAACAGCTGGTCGAGCTGCATAGGGTGGCCGAACTGGCCATGAAGGATTTAATAATCTGGTTGTGGCCTGCCGAAGCTATGCCCGTGTAACCCGAGACCGATGTGCCAGGTGTCCTCCAGTTATTCGCTGGCATGACTCCTTTAAAGGTAGTCTTTGTGGGCTTGATCCGTGATGGATTAATGCCCATTTTGCGCACTGTATCCTGAAAGAGCAGGCTGAGGCTACTGCCACCGTCCATCAGGACTCGCGTCAGGTGGAACCCATCAATTATTTGGTCCAGGACCAGTGCAGCCGAACCACCGTGACAGATACTGGTCGGATGGTCCCGACGATCGAAAGTGATCGGGCATGCCAACCATGGATTAAATTTTGGGGCGACTGGCTCTATCGCATAGACGTCCCTGAGCGCGTGCTTGCGCTCCCTCTTGGGGATGTGGGTAGCGTATATCATGTTCACTGTTTTGACCTGAGGGGGAAACTTCTTCTGTCCCCCTATGTTCGGTGGCTGGGGCTCCTCGTCGTCATCCTCGCTTTGTGATCCCTTCTCCTTGCTTTCGGCATTTAACTTGCCGGCCTGTTTAAAAACCCAACAATCTCTGTTGGTATGATTGGGTGGTTTGTCTGGGTGCCATGGATCTGGCACGGACGGTCGAGTATGCGGTCCAAGATGGATGAGCTCGAATTGTTCTTTTTGAACGGCTTCTTCCACTGACCGGACTTAGAGCCACTGAATCCGGCATTGACCGCCGTATCATCGGTATTGTCATTGTTGTTTCGACGCTTGTGTCTGTTGCGTCAAGACTTGTCGTTGCTATTTCTGGCTTCAGAGGTGCCGGCGTTGCTTGCATTGTTTTTCTTGGCTGAGGTGGCAGGCGAGCCATTCGTCGCGGATGCTGTGTTTAAAGGCCGCTAGGGCTTCGGCATCCGGATAGTCAACGATCTGGTTCTTTTTAGTTAGGAACCTAGTCCAGAATTTCCTAGCTGACTTTCTGGGCTGTTGAACTATATGGCTTAAGTCATCGGTGTCTGGTGGCCGGACATATGTACCTTGGAAGTTGTCGTGGAAGGCGTCTTCCAAATCCTCCCAGCTGCCAATAGAGTTTTCAGGCAGACTGTTTAACCAGTGCCGAGCTGGACCTTTGAGTTTTAATGGGATGTATTTGATGGCGTGGAGGTCATCTCCGCGGTCCATATGGATATGGAGACGAAAATCCTCAATCCACACCACGGGATCAGTTGTTCCATCTTATGATTCAATATTCACGGGTTTAAACCCTTATGGGAATTCATGCTCCATTACTTCGTCAGTGAAGCAAAGAGGGTGTGCGGTGCCTCTATATCGGGCCACATCGCATCGTAGCTCTGATGGAGTCCGTCTGCGGTTTTCGGCCCGCGCATGACTAGGCTTGTCATGCTCGGCTTGATAGCCATCATCGCGCATCGAGGCACACCTCCGTGATCCGTAGATCGATCTGGCCAGGCCTATTTCATTCTTCAGGCCCTGCCGGAGATCATACGTGTATCCCTGAACAGATTTGTCTCCGCCTTTACGGCGAGGTAAGGAGGGCTGGTGTTCGGTCTGTGTTGCCGCTTTGTCCCGACCACGTGGTGGTCGGTCAGCCGCATTGTGTACTGACAGCCTGGGCTCCAACGCCTCATCATCGAATTGAGGTAGCAATTTGCTCTTCGGGTAACTTTTGAGTGGTCGCTTGAGGCCGTGCTCCTCGGCTGCCAGGACATCAGTCCATCTATCGTTGAGCAGATCTTGATCAGCTTGAAGCTGCTGCTGTTTCTTTTTCAGGCTCCTTGCAGTGGCTATTAGCTGGCGCTTGAAGCACTCCTGTTCGAGAGGTTCCTCAGGCACGATAAAATCCTCGGTGCCGAGGCTTGCCTCATCCTCGGAGAGCGGAAGATAATTACTATCCTCCGAGTCTTCGTGCGTGGCCTGTTTACCAGGGCTAACTTGCCCATCTTCCCGTTCATCCTGTTCGGAAGTTGGCTGAACGGGGTCTTCATTGTCTTCGGCACCATCCGGAGTGTTGTCTTCTCCTGTGCCGGTGTTGCTGTCTTTGCTGCGGCATGACTTAGAGAGGCGCCGCTGACGCTGGCGCTTTGGTTGTATCTCGGAAGGTTTATCCTCAACCGGATCTTCCTTATCATCGCTGCTATTCTCTTTTTGTGCATCCACCATGTATACGTCATACGAGGAAGTGGTCGGCCAGCGTCCGGTAAACGGCGGGTTTTGGGCCTCTTCTTCTACGGCACCGTCGTCCATACTGTCGATGTCGTCGGAGCCGTAATCGAGCGTGTCGGTTAAGTCTTCGACAGTGGCTATGAAGTGGGCGGTGGGTGGGAAGCGAAATTCTCCATCATTAGCCTCCAGTTCGAACCGGGTATAATTCGGCTATGAGCCCCCCGCTAAGGATAGTGCTCTTAACGAGTTTAACACGTCGCCCAAAGGCGAGTGCCAGAAGATGTCCGCAGAGCTGAATTCGATGATCGATGACTGATCAAGCTCGACGTATGCGGACGCACAAGGTTCGGAACCTGTAGCCAGAGACGAGTCCATGGTTCCGATGACACATATGTCACTTGAAGTTAGGTCTGTGTGTGGCTCCAATGTCGCTGAGTCTGTGGCTTCCGCGGCGGGGTTGAGCTTCCCGTCTTCGGATGGCGTGATCTGCTCCGGATCTAGGGCCAGAGCAGCTACAAGTACTATCTCCTGGGTATGGACCGATGACAGATTTACGTCATGTTCATCGTGGTGGCAAGGAGCGACTGCCATGGTCTCGAATCCGTCAAAGATCAAGTCTCCACGGATATCCGCGACGTAGTTCAAGCTTCCAAATCTGACCTAATGGCCAGGGGCGTAGCTTTCGATCTGCTCTAGATGCCAAGCGAGTTGGCCCGTAGTGCGAAGCTGCCGAACACAAAGATCTGTCTGGGGAGGAAGACTCCCCCTTGGACAGCGTCATAGTAGATGATTGAAGGATCCATCAAACCTTTTGACGACGGCATGGTGGAACTCTCAATGAAAGCACCAATGTCGGTGTCAAAACCGGCGGATCTCGGGTAGGGGGTCCCGAACTATGCGTCTAAGGTTGATGGTAATAGGATACAGGGGACACAATGTTTACCCAGGTTTGGGCCCTCTCTATGGAGGTAATACCCTACTTCCTGCTTGATTGATCTTGATGAATATGAGTATTACAAGAGTTGATCTACCACGAGCTCGTAATGGCTAAACCCTAAAAGTCTAGCCTGTCTGACTATGATTATGAGGATATCTATCTACAGACCTAGCCCTCCAGTTTATATAGACACCGAAGGGATCTAGGGTTACATAAGGTCGGTTACAGAGAAAGGAATCTTCATATTTGGACGCCAAGCTTGCCTTCCACGCCAAGGAGAGTCCCATCCGGACACGGGTAGAGTCTTCGGTCTTTGTATCTTCACAGCCCATCACTCCGGCCCATGTCCAATAGGTCGGACGCTCGAGGACCCCTTAGTCCAGGACTCCCTCACCGGCGTCATTGCGAGCTAGCGGAGGCGCTAGGGTTTGTGCGAGGTGGCGAGGTGGAAGAAGAGTAATGACCGCGGTGAGTGTGTATTTATAGGGATAGGGACAGCACATCATAATTACGCAGGAGCCCCTGGAGGTTCACATCTGAAGGACACGTGGCTTGCATGCAACTCATTGGGAGTTGATCCATGTTCCCACGCTCGCTTGGATTTTCGGGTGGTCATTCCGACTTCGGTATTCATGCAAGAGGATATGGTAATTAAAACAGATTTAAATGTTTGTGTCTATGTCTTCTGCTGACAAGGACTCACAGAAGACAGTCTACAGGTTTCAATGGAATGCATATGATTTGGACAGATAGAGTTGGAGGAAGAAGCACAAAAGGGGTTAGGGTCCGATCACATTCAATTAGATCAAGAAAATATTCAAGCATGAAGACATAGCTATAAGTGAATGCTGTAGAGGACAGAACACACACACACACACAAATATATATATATATATCAGACCAAACTCAACATTACGAAGATAAACTTTGAAGTCAAATCAATGTTGAAGACAAACCAAATATGAAGACTATGCAATTATGACGCCACATGAAATACTTCAAAGAAGATTTTGGTGGTGGCGTTACCCACCGTATAGGAAGCATTAGACCAGACACGGCGCACAATTATTGTGGCGCTCCAAGGTTAAATTCCGTGTTAATGTATTCACACTCAGAGTGTATGTCTTCATTGATTGAATATATATGTTACTTTGTGTGTTGCACATCTAAGTCATCAACATGCATAAGCGTTAGGATGTGTGTCCAATTACAGGACATTTGAGGATTCTCAGATATTTAGCTCACACCGCAACTTGCAATGCCTTTTATCATCCAAGGGCTTTGTGAAGATATCTGCCAATTGCTCTTCAGTGTTGACGTGAATGATATCAATATCTTCCTTCATGACATGATCTCTGAGAAAGTGATGACGGATCTGAATGTGTTTTGTCTTCGAGTGCTGAACTGGGTTGTTGGCACTCTTGATGGCGCTTTCATTGTCGCAGTAGAGTGGCGCATGCTTCAGGTGGATGCCATAGTCCTTGAGAGTTTGCTTCATCCATAGAAGTTGAGCGCAGCAAGATCCAGCAGCAATGTATTCAGATTCAGGAGTGGAGAGGGATACATAGTTCTGCTTCTTTGAAGACCAACAGACAAGAGATCGTCCAAGAAAGTGACATGTGCCTAATGTGGACGTGTGATCAACCTTGTCACCAGCATAATCAACATATGAGAATCCAACCAGATTAAACTCTGAGCCCTTTGGATACCATAATCCTAGTGTTGGGGTGTAAGCCAAATATCGAAGAATTTGCTTCACAGCTAAGTGATGTGATTCCTTTGGTGCCGCTTGGAATCGGGCACGCATGAAAATGCTTAGCATTATATCTAGCCTAGATGCACATAAATAGAGTAAAGAACCAATCAGGGAGTGGTATACCTTTTCATCGAACTCTTTACCATTGTCATCGGGGCCCCGATGACTTTTGGTTGGCATTGGTGTCGTATATCCTTTGCAGTCTTGCATTCCAAACTTCTTTAGGAAATCTTTGAGGTATTTTTCTTGTGATATGAAGATGTCGTTGCTTTCCTAACAGATTTGAAGACCGAGGAAGAATTTCAGCTCACCCAGCATGGACATCTGATATTGCTCTTGCATCATGTGTCCAAATTCATCACTCTATTTCTTGTCTGTGCGGCCGAAGATAATGTCATCCACATAGATTTGGCATACAAACAATTCTCCATCATATGTCTGCATGAAGAGTGTGGGATCCAGGGAACTAGGTTTGAAGCCTTTGCTCTTCAGGAAGTCTTTGAGTGTGTCATACAAAGCACGAGGGGCTTGTTTGAGGCCATACAATGCCTTGTTGAGCTTGTATACCATGTCAGGACGCTTTGGGTCTTCAAAACCAGGTGGTTGTGCAACATACACTTCTTCTACAATTTTTCCATTCAGGAAGGCACTTTTCACATCCATTTGGTATAGAAGGATGTCGTGATGGTTGGCATAGGCCAGCAGTATGCGAATGACTTCAAGCCTAGCCACAGGAGCAAGTGTTTCATCGAAGTCAATCCCTTCTACCTGAGTGTAACCTTGAGCAACGAGATGAGCCTTGTTTCTGAAAACTTGACCATGCTCATCTTATTTGTTGCGGTAGATCCATTTGGTGCCAATGATATTGTGCTTGCAAGGATCAGGGTGCTTAACCAGTTCCCACACATTGCTCAGCTCAAACTGTTGAAGCTCTTCTTGCATCGCTTGAATTCATTCAGGTTCCATGAAGGCTTCAACAACTTTCTTGGGTTCAGATATATAGACAAATGCAAAGTGCCCACAGAAATTTGCTAGCTATGTTTATCTTGAATGAGTGAGTGGACCCGGTGCATTGATGCTATCGATTATCTTCTTAATATGCACTTCATTTGCAACACGAGGATGAACTGGACGAAGACTTTACTCTTGGTGATCATTGTCTTCATCATCGGCATTGACTTCAGGCTGAGCATTGTCTTCGGGTTGATTAGGTGCAAAGATGATGAGTTCTTCTTCAGCCTGAGCCTCTGAAGGTATGATTTCTCCAATACCCATAAGCTTGATGGATTCACTTGGTGAGACATCATCTAGCACATTTGTCAGGGGCTCTCTTTGCGAGTCGTTAGTTTCATCGAACCGCATATCCACAGTTTCAACCACTTTATAGTGAAAGATGTTGAAGACTCTGTAGGAGTGTGAATCCTTTCCATAGCCAAGCATAACACATTCATGTGCTTTCAGTGCAAATTTGGAAGTGTGATGTGGATCCTTGATCCAGCACCTAGCACCAAATACTCTGAAGTAACCGACGTTTGGCTTCTTACCAGTTAGTAGCTCATATGATGTCTTCTTTAGAAGCTTGTGAAGATAAACACGGGTGATGATGTGACATGCAGTGTCAATGGCTTCAAGCCAGAACTTCCTTGGTTTCTTGTACTCATCAAGCATCGTCCGTGCCATCTCAATGAGGGTTCTGTTCTTGCGCTCCACGATGCCATTCTGCTGAGGTGTGTATGGAGCTGAGAACTCATGAGTGATGCCCAATGTATCAACGTAGGTGTCGAGGCATGTGTTCTTGAACTTTGTGCCGTTGTCACTTCTGATGTGCTTGATCTTGATGCCATAGTTCGTCATGGCACGATTGGCAAATCGTCGGAAGACATCCTACACTTTAGTCTTATAGAGAATTATATACACCCATGTATATCTTGAGTAATCCTCAACAATGAGAAGCCATAGAGGCAAGCAGTGGTAGTAAGAGTAGAGTAGTGAGTAGGGCCAAATAAGTCCATGTGAAGCAGCTCGAAGGGACGGGAAGTCGTCATTATTGTCTTCGAGGGATGCTTGGCCCTAGTCATCTTTCCAGCTTCGCAGGCACCACACAGATTATCCTTCTTGAACTTGACGACCTCGATGCCTACGACATGCTTCTTCTCCGCGAGAGTGTACAAGTTCCTCATGCCAGCATGCCCTAGCCTTCGATGCCAGAGCCAGCACTTTGAAGCTTTTGCTAGAAGACATACAGCCAACTGTGGTTGTCGTGGAATTGTCACGGAAGATGTCCTAGTGTGAGGACTTAGTCGTGGAGCCATCGCTATGAGGTTAGCTTAAAGGGGTTAATCAGGACAAATGACACGAGGAGTTTATACTGGTTCGGCACCTTACGGTGAAGGTAAAAGCCTAATCCAGTTGGAGGTGGTATTGCTAGGGTTTCGATGAGCGGGGAGCAAATACGCTTGACCCGACTCTTGATCTGTTGTTTCTTGCCCTAAGCCGCCGCCGGGTCGTCCCCTTATATACATGGGTTGACGCCCTGCGGCCTACAGAGTCCCGGCCGACTTATACAACATATCCGGCTCGGTGACCTTTCTTACATGCCTTACAATACAAGTCTATATACATGGCGGTTTATATCTGTGGGCCTTAAGCTGCCTTCGGGTTTGGGCCCTCTACTAAGCCTATCTATGAAGTTCCATTATTAATATGCTATTGGGCTTCATTGAGATGAACCGCCATAGGGATGACCCGACCCCTCCTGGGCGGGTCATACCTGATAGTCATATCCCCAACATTAGGCCCCGGGTTGATTTGAACTCGTTCATGTCAATCTTCAAGACATAGAAAAATCCTTCCTCCTCTTACTATGAAATATTTTAACCCGCCATGACATCGTCTCCAAAAATTGTGATAACCAGCCATGATGTCACCTGCGATTAATACTACACAGAGTCCCAATCTTAATAAATCTCTTTCTTTACCGACCCTCCGAAAATCGAGGTGCCCGTGCTGACACATATCCATTTTACTGTTCCTCGATTCCCGCGCCTGTCGTTTGTACTTCCAAGCCTATAAATAGGGCCACAGAGTCACCTTCCATTCTTCTCCTTTTCCTTCTCGCCTTCTTGCTCCTCGCGACGCACCAACCTGCACGAACCCCGTCGCCGTTGACCTTCGTCTCCGACCTCAACTCCGGCCGCTGCATCACCCTGAACGAACCAGAAAACTGCGGCGCCACTCCGCTGTCCTATCAGCATCAGTAAGCCCTCTTTCCTTCATCATAGATCTATCATTAGGTTTCATTGGTGTTCGTCGCCGCCCTTCTTTCTCCTTGCTTAGATCCATGGATTAGATCCAAAAACCATATAAATCTTGTGCGGTAGTAGTTTTAGCACCTACCTTTGATACTAGAATATATCCTCATCGCTACAAATTTCCTCTAGGGCACCTATGCTTTTCCACTGTCGCCTCTGTAGGTTTTGAATTTATTCCCTTTTCTGAATAGTGGTAGATCCAAATTTATAGCTCCGGCATGTGGAACCTGTTTGTCCAACACTTAGCAAATTTCACTCTTGGTAACTCTTGAATATCTTAGTCATGGCGGCTTGTTCTGCCGGCTTATCATTACTTCATATATCATTAGCCCTCACTTAAGCCGCCATTCTGAACATGCGCTGCAATTGTTAACTTGTAATCCCGCCAACTAACTTGAGCCGACAAATTATGTCCTTTCTTTAGGTTGTCCTTTCACCATGCCGCCAAAGACAATTACGACCTATAACTGGGTCCCCTCCATCGTCACTGAGAGCACTTTGAAGGATTTTCTCACTGTTGGATTTTTGCCAGAGAAAAATGTCATGCATTACCGTGCTCCTGACCCAGGCGAAGAGAGACCTCAGCCAAAGGATGGTGAAGTTATCATATTTACTGATCATATGAACCAGGGCTTCTCGCCGCCCGGCTCTAAGTTTTTTAGAGATGTCCTGCACTTCTTGAAACTCCATCCGCAAGACATTGGACCCAATTCCATATCAAACATCTATAACTTTCAAGTTTTCTGTGAGGTATACCTTCAAGAAGAGCCTAGTGTTGAGCTTTTCAGGGAATACTTTTATCTGAACCGGCAAAATGAGTTCACCAACGGGCCCAGCTTGGAACTTGGTGGAATTTCAATCTAGCGCAGAAGGGATGCTATCTTCCCTCAAGCAGCTCTACCGAGTCACCCCAAGGACTGGAATCAAACATGGTTCTACTGCAAAGGTATATCATCATCTGTTGAGAACCCATTGCCGGGTTATCGTGCTGAACATCTCGACTCAAGTTATCAACTTCCTGATAAACTTACCACCGTCGAACGCAAGAAACTCATCCCTACAATCAGAAAAGTCCAAGCCTTGCTAGGAAACGGCTTAACCGGAGTCAATTTAATCCGCTGCTGGGTCGCATGGCGGATCATACCCTTAAGCCGCCGATCCGGCTTGATGTGTTCTTATAACGGAGGAACAGATGATCCCTTATGCCATAGCTCTGTGCGTTTGACTGAAGAGGGCATCATTGAAATGGCGACAGCCCTTGTAAATAGCAGATTTGAAGACTGCAGCAAAGTGGGCTTGAATCCTTTCTACAAGCTTAACCCGCCGCCAGAGGAAAGTCTCTTGATTTATTTTACCTTACTTCATCACCCAAACATTGTATGAACTCAACATATGTATTATTCTGCGGGCTAACTCTGGTTTCTGGAAAGCCAAATATGACCATGAGGCTACAAAAAAGGCTAGGGCTGCCGCGAAAGCCGCCAAAAAGACCATCAGAAGGTCTAAGAAGAAGCCAAGCGCCTCTGACCTGCCTAAGATGGACGAAACCTCTGAGTCGGAGGTAGCCCTTGACTCTCTTGGCTTGTTTTTTAACCACCTTATTGACACTGACTATTGCCAGGATGACACGGGAGCCAGCCAAGCAGTCGAAGAAGAGGTAATTATTATTTCCTCCGACTCAGAACCTTTACCAAGGCAGAAACTTCGGTGGGTAACTCGGAAAGTAAGGTTTTCACACCCCTTGGCTTATTTAGATCCTCATTTTCTCTTGAAATGACAGCAACATGAGAACCGCCACGAGACTCGGACCAGTGGAGGTGAAGATTTAGCCTCCGCCTTACCAAATACTCCTCGGAAGCGCCAAAATGAGGTTCTTTTTAACCTTAACTCTTTTATTTACTGGCAGGTTTCTTTCGTTAATCACTAAATTTCTTTGACTCCATTCTTGCAGGAGATTTCCCGTTCTTCCTCTGGCAACTCTTCGCAGACTCAACTGTCGGCTTTTAAGATTGCCCCTTGGTAACAATAAGTATTTTTCTTCTGTACATTTATATCTTCAACATTATGCTAACTTGTCCAAATTCCTTTTAGCGGTCAAGCAAAGCCCAACAAGAGAGCGAAGGTGACAAAGCCGGCTGAGGATCCGAAAGCCGCTGAACCGGACCAGCCAACCTTTGTACCAGAACACCCTGAACAACCAGAAGATCCTGCTCTCAATGCTCAACCTGAGATACCTGAGCCGTCTGTTGATGAAACCACCATTGATCCATCAACTACTGAACCGTCAATCTCAGTTAACCCGCCAGAGACTCATGGTGATGACGTTTTAATCACTGGCACCAGATTTACTAAACCGGGGAATCCAACCGTACTAGCGAGACATTATGCCAAGCAAGAAGTCATGGAAAGATGGAAAGTGAGGTTTGATGTCTCCCACTATGCTCAATTGAGTAATAGTGAAGTATTATCTGGTTATCTCAATCAAGTACACTATAGCCGTGACTTAGAAATTGAGATGGTCAAACAGATGCACAAGAAGTATGAGGTACGTTCTCCGGCTTATATAAGTTATATATCCTGGCAGCCCCCAACTCTTCCTATTATGATGAGATTGAACAATCTGTAGACTTAAAAAACTTACAAGCCTCTCTCCTAGACTCCCTTCAAGTCCGGTTTACAACTAAGCTGTATGCTGATAGTAGCACAATTTTGCATGTATAGCCCCCAAGGGCCGGTTTAATCAGTATGAATGAGCCGGTCCTATTGATCATTGTAAAAGAACATAATTGAACTGTATAGCCCCCATGAGTCGGCTAAGATTGTTAACTGCTCACCCGGCTCATCTTTAGGAAGAAACAAGCAATATGCATTAGCCCCCAGGTGCCAAGTGTTGTTGCTTGCATAGCACTTGGGACTTTAGAAAATCCATTTTCGTTGAAAAATTGCGTTGACAGACATTAGCCCCCAATTGCCAAGTGGTTTCGCTTGCAAAGTGCTTGGGACTTAACTGTTGTAATCCGCCTTGAAATATGTTTGATAAACTTGTGTTGTATGCAGGCTGCTCATGCTGAACTAGAGTTTCAACTGAATGATGCCAAGACTCGGCTGGCGGCTCAAGAAAATGAGACCTGGAAGGCAAAATCAAAATTCTAGTTCAGTGTGTCTGAGTCGGAAAAATTGAAGACCAATTTTGATGAGGATAAAAAGGCTTGGGCTGAGGAAAAAACTGCCTTGATACAGCATGCTGAGAAGGCAGAGGCGGCTCTTAAGGAAGCTACCACTGAACTCACCAGTTTAAAACACCGTGTGTCTCAGATGGTTTCTGCTATCTTCAGTAAATCCCCTTGTTTTTTATCCAAAGTAAGTATTTGTCGTCATAATGTAAGCCGCCACTGATCCAATTGTTTGAACTTTTTCAGGTCCCAGGAGCAGCAATCTTAGCCAAGATACGCTGGTGAAGCTCAAGGCAGTTTATACGCTTGTTGAGCAATTATACACTGGAGCTCAGCGGACTCTCGCTACTATCTCTCCAACGAATCAAGGGCCAAACTTGTTAAGTGATGCTTTGAAGAAACTGTCCATCTTGCCCACCAGGTTCCAGGAAATCAAACGGTCTTGTGCTAGAGCTGGAGCTGTAACAGTCTTGAGCCGTGCCAAAGCATGGGTACCGGAACTAGACCTAGCAGATGTAGCTACTGGATATCCTAGTCTGAAGGAAGATGGAACCTCTTTTGACCAGCAAGACTTTGCCACCTGTGTCAAAGAGATTCGTATGCATGCAACAATCATCGCTGAAGAGACCAATCTCACCAAGTACCAGTCGGCTTACGATGCAGATAATCAGAAGATGCAGACTCCTTCGTATAAAGTGATGGATTTAATCCCGCCGATTCGTAAGCACACTTTCGCCCCTGATATTGACCCGTCTGATCTAATTGACGATGAAGCTGAATTCGTCGCCTTGCGTGGCTTTGACTTGTCCAAACCAAACTTCCAGACGGTAGAGGAGGAAGATGAACCGGCAAGGGATGAATCACAACCTTCAAGCCAGCTAGGCCAAGACTCATGAACTGAGGCCGGTTTGTCATCTACGTTCTACAAGACTTAAAAACAATTATCCTTTTGGGCACCAAGCGCCTTGTAATAGGCTAGCTTTAAACTCTTATCCTGCTATGCCATCGTGCATATTTTGCTGTGCATGACACTGTTCATCCGCCATGTTAAGCTATGCCATGTATGCTTTATGATTTTAGCAATTTTGAATATGTTCCTGCATACAACAGGTGAAAAGTGTCATGGTGGTTTACCGTTGGATGGGTTATAATGCCTGATATAGACCATAGGAAACTATCACAGTTTATAACCAAGGCTGAACTGAATGATAACCATATATTAAAAATATGTCATACCTGTGATATTTGATCACTTTGTTGGTTTACCAAGCTAGTGTGGTAAGGGTGATAACCCAAAATTTGAGCACTAGTAATTATCAGGGATTACCGGTATATAAACAAAGCCGGGCCGGGTTAATAAACACCGGATATTGTCTTATCTCAAGCTGGTGACTTATAGTCAAAAGCCAGGCCGGGTTAATAAACACCGGTGAATTATAATCACAAAGCTTTATAAGCCTCATCAAATAAACCTCAAAAAGAAAATTTGTTGAATAAAAACAGATGAAAAATGAGGCTTTTCATAGGCTGCCAGGCCGAAAAACAAGGCTTTTGATGGGCTGCCAGGCCACCGAGTTAAACCTATATACAAACCTTATAAGATGGACCTCACATTAAGCAATCGTCGTTTTAACTTTGACAAGTTCAGTGTTTGTATAAGATTGACTTGTCAAACGTTCGTCGGGTCATTCCAGGATTACCTGGGCGGAGTGGCTTACTTAAAAAGGCAGGATAACCCGGGGTTTTAGGTGAATACATCTGGCTTCCAAGCCTAGCTTTTAAGCCTATTACAAGGGTTATACAAACTCTTTGTTCTTTAGAACAAAAGAGCCCCCAAGCAATATTTTGAGCTGTGCTCAAGGGGCACCTATGTTTGAGTTGTGCTTTTGTAGCAGACTCTCTTTGGTCCCTTTAACTTGGGTAAAAGACCCCAAGCTTCTTTTTTTTGTGGCCAATAAGTCAGATCAAAGGGTACTAATAACTTCGCTCTATAAAGCAAAAGCCCCCAAGTTGACCAAAAATTCGTTATTTAAAGAGAAAAACGACAGAGGCCCTGCTTTAATAGGGATGCCTGCTTTTTATATTGATCATAGTATATACATTGTCAAAATATGTACATCAGAAGAGCCAGTGGCTCAAGTGTAGTAAGGCCGACGATGAGCAATATTCCACGGCCGGCGGGTCTCTTCATCCGACGTGCGTGAGTCCTTGTGGTCTCGAACATCGATAAGGTAATATGACCCGTTGTTCAGATTCTTGCTGACCACAAAGGGTCCTTCCCAAGGTGGGGATAACTTGTGCATACCAGTCTGAGCATGGATAAGCCGGAGCACCAGATCGCCTTCTTGGAAAGTTCTGGTTTTAACCCGGTGGCTGTGATAACGACACAGATCTTGCTGGTAAATCATCGAACGATCCACTGCGATGTCACGCTCCTCATCCAACAGGTCAAGTGCTTCCTGATGTGCTTTTTCATTGTCAGCTTCAACATAAGCCGCCACACGAGGTGAGTCATGACGGATGTCACTAGGGAGAACTGCCTCTGCTCTGGAAACCATGAAGAAAGGTGTGTATCCCGTAGATCTATTAGGGGTGGTATTAATGTCCATAACACGGAAGGTAACTCCTCCACCCAACAACTCGGCATTCTCTGTAGGGGAACCATAAGCCAGGGCTTGATGCCTTTCAAGATCTCTTGATTGGCTCTCTCCGCTTGACCATTAGATTGGGGGTGAGCCACTGACGACACATCAAGCCGGATATGCTCATGTTGAAAAAATTCTTCCATAGCACCCTTAGAGAGATTAGTGCCATTGTCTATTATGATGCTGTGTGGAAAGCCAAAATGGAAGATCACCTTTTTCATGAATTGAACCGCCGTTGTTGGATCACATTTACTGACTGGCTCTGCCTCTACCCACTTAGTGAACTTATCAACGGCCACCAAAAGGTGGGTCTTCTTATCCTTGGATCTTTTGAAAGGTCCAACCATATCAAGTCCCCAAACTACAAACGGCCAAGTAATTGGAATCATCCTCAATTCTTGAGCCGGCACATGAGCTCGTCGTGAAAATTTCTGACATCCATCACACCTGCTGACCAGGTCCTTTGCATCAGCATGAGCTGTTAGCCAATAAAACCCATGACGAAAAGCTTTAGCCACGAGAGATTTTGAACCAGCATGATGACCACAGTCTCCTTCATGAATCTCACGCAGGATCTAACAGCCCTCCTCTAGAGAAACACAATGTTGAAACACCCCTGTGACACTGCGATGATGTAGCTCTCCATTAACAATTGTCATTGACTTAGACCGTCGGGTATTTGCCTGGCTAAGGTTTCATCCTTAGGTAACTCACCCCGGGTCATATAAGCCAAATAAGGGACTGTCCAATCCGGAATTACATGAAGAGCCGCCACCAACTGAGCTTCCGCATCAGGAATAGCCAAATCCTCCTCTGTAGGTAAATTGACCGACGGGTTATGCAAAACGTCAAGAAAGACATTAGGCGGCACCGGTTTACGTTGAGAACCCGACCGGATTAAAGCATCCACTGCTTCATTTTTGCTCCGATCAACGTGCTCAACTTGATAACCCTTGAAGTGACCAGCAATAACGTCCACCTCTCGTCGATAAGCCACCATGAGTGGATCCTTGGAATCCCAAGCACCCGAGACTTGCTGAGCCACCAAATCTGAGTCGCCAAAGCACCTAACCCGGCTTAAGTTCATCTCCTTAGCCATCCGAAGACCATGGAGCAAGGCCTCATATTCAGCTGCATTATTAGTGCAAGGAAACATCAAACGGAGAACATAACAGAATTTATCACCTTGAGGGGAAGCAATCACAACTCCAGCCCCCGAGACCTCCAATTGCATGGACCCATCAAAGTGAATAGTCCAATACGTGTTATCCACCAACGCCTGAGACTTGATGGCCGTGCGAGGCATATATTTCAAACCATGAGGACCAAGCTCAAAAGACCACTTGGCCACCCGACCTGTGGCTTCTCTGTTCTGAACAATGTCCCCTAAAGGAGCAGAACTAACCACAGTGATGGGATGACCCAGAAAATATTGCTTAAGCTTCCGGCTGGCCATAAACACCCCATATACAAGCTTCTGCCAGTGCAGATATCTCTGCTAGGACTCAATAAGCACCTCACTAATGTAGTAAACCGGCCATTGAACCGGATATTCCTTGACTGACTCCTTGCGTTCCACCACCATAGCTACGCTAACAGCCTGGGCATTGGATGCTACGTACAACAATAATGACTCTTTATCAACAGGAGCAACCAGAATAGGTGGCTCAGCCAGCTGCTTCTTCAAGTCCTCAAACGCTTCATTAGCGGCATCACTCCAGACAAAATTATCTGTCTTTTTCATCATTTGATACAGAGGGATGGCCTTCTCTCCCAACCGGCTTATGAACCGGCTTAATGCCGCAATACGACCCGTTAGGTGTTGCACATCATTGACTCACGCCGGTTTAGCCAGAGAAGTGATAGCTTTGACCTTCTCCGGATTAGCTTCGATGCCCCTGTTAGACACTAAAAAACCCAAGAGCTTGCCTGCCGGCACACCAAAACCACACTTGGCCGGGTTAAGCATCATTTTATAAACCCGAAGACTAACAAAGGTTTCCACCAAATCATCTATCAATGTCTCCTTCTCTCTGGATTTCACCACAATATCATCCACATAATCATGAACATTGCGCCCAATTTGATCATGAAGGCAATTCTGCACACATCTCTGATAAGTCGCCTGGGCACTCTTAAGCCCAAAAGGCATAGACACATAGCAGAAGGCTCCAAAGGGAGTTATGAAAGTTGTCTTCTCCTGGTCCTTAACTACCATCTTGATCTGATGATAACCAGAATAAGCATCCAAAAAACTCAAACGCTCACAACCTGCCGTAGCATCAAAAATCTGATCAATACGAGGGAGAGCAAAAGGATCAGCCGGACAAGCCTTGTTCAAATCCGCGTATTCCACATGCATACGTCAAGTGCCGTTCTTCTTAAGTACCATCACCGGGTTAGCCAACCACTCAGGATGGAAAACTTCGACGATAAACCCAACTGCCAAGAGCCGGGCTACTTCCTCTCCAATGGCCTTCTGCCTCTCATTAAAACGGTGAAGAAACTGTTTAACCAGCTTAAACTTTGGATCAATATTAAGAGTGTGCTCAGCGAGTTCTCTCGGTACACCCGGCATGTCTGAAGTCTTCCATGCAAAGATGTCCCGGTTCTCACGGATGAACTCGATGAGCGCTCTTTCCTATTTCGGATCCAGATTAGCACTGATACTGAACTGCTTGGATGAATCACCAGGAATAAAATCAACCATCTTAGTATCATCTCCCAATTTAAACTTTAAGACCGGATCATGCTCTGTAGTTGGCTTTTCAAAGATGTCATATTGATGTCTACTACACAACCTTCTTCTTGTAGACGTTGTTGGGCCTCCATGTGCAGAGGTTTGTAGGACAGTAGCAAATTTCCCTCAAGTGGATGACCTAGGGTTTATCAATCCGTGGGAGGCGTAGGATGAAGATGGTCTCTCTCAAACAACCCAGCAACCAAATAACAAAGAGTCTCTTGTGTCCCCAACACACCCAATACAATAGTAAATTGTATAGGTGCACTAATTTGGCGAAGAGATGGTGATGCAAGTGCAATATGGATGGTAGATATAGGTTTTTGTAATCTGAAAAATATAAAAACAGCAAGGTAGCTAATGATAAAAGTGAGCACAAACGGTATTACAATGCTAGGAAACAAGGCCTAGGGTTCATACTTTCACTAGTGCAAGTCCTCTCAATAATAATAACATAATTGGATCATATAACAATCCCTCGACATGCAACAAAGAGTCACTCCAAAGTCACTAATAGCAGAGAACAAACGATTATTGTAGGGTACAAAACCACCTCAAAGTTATCCTTTCTGATCGATCTATTCAAGAGTCCGTAGTAAAATAACACGAAGCTATTCTTTCTGTTCAATCTATCCTAGAGTTCATACTAGAATAACACCTTAAGACACAAATCAACCAAAACCCTAATGTCACCTAGATACTCCATTGTCACCTCAAGTATCCGTGGCTATGATTATATGATATGTGTCACACAATCTCAGATTCATCTATTCAAACCAACACAAAGTACTTCAAAAAGTGCCCCAAAGTTTCTACCGGAGAGTCAAGACGAAAACGTGTGCCAACCCCTATGCATAAGTTCACGAGGTCACGGAACTCACAAGTTGATCACCAAAACATACATCAAGTGGATCACGTGATATCCCATTGTCACCGCAGATAAGCACATGCAAGACATACATCAAGTGCTCTCAAATCCTTAAACACTCAATCCGATAAGATAACTTCAAAGGGAAAACTCAATTCATCACAAGAGAGTAGAGGGGGAGAAACATCATAAGATCCAACTATAATAGCAAAGCTCGCGATACATCAAGATCGTACCACCTCAAGAACACGAGAGAGAGAGAGATCAAACACATAGCTACTGGTACATACCCTCAGCCCCGAGGGTGGACTACTCCCTCCTCATCATGGAGAGCGCCGGGATGATGAAGATGGCCACCGGAGAGGGATTCCCCTCTCCGGCAGGGTGCCGGAACGGGTCTAGATTGGTTTTCGGTGGCTACGGAGGCTTCTGTCAGCGGAACTCCCGATCTATTCTATCCTCGATGTTTTTAGGGTATATGTGTTGGGGAACATAGTAATTTCAAAAATTTCCTACGCACACGCAAGATCATGGTGATGCATAGCAACAAGAGGGGAGAGTGTTGTCCATGTACCCTCATAGACCGAAAGCGGAAGCGTTATAACAACGCGGTTGATGTAGTCGTACGTCTTCATGGCCCGACCGATCAAGCACCGAAACTACGACACCTCCGAGTTCTAGCACACGTTCAGCTTGATGATGATTCCCGGACTTCGATCCAGCAAAGTGTCGGGGAAGAGTTCCGTCAGCACGACGGCGTGGTGACGATCTTGATGTTCTACCGTCGTAGGGCTTCGCCTAAGCACCGCTACAATATTATCGAGGATTATGGTGGAGGGGGGCACCGCACACGGCTAAGAGATCTCAAGGATCAATTGTTGTGTCTATGGGGTGCCCCTACCCCCGTATATAAAGGAGTGGAGGAGGGGAGGGCCGGCCCTCTCTATGGCGCGCCCTAAGGGAGTCCTACTTCCACCGGGAGTAGGATTCCCCCTTTCCTAGTCCAACTAGGAGTCCTTCCAAGTAGTAGGAGTAGGAGACAAGGAAGGGGAAGAGGGTAGAGAAGGAAGGAGGGGGCGCCGCCCCTCCCCCTAGTCCAATTCGGACTAGTCAATGGGGGGCGCGCAGCCTGCCTCTCCCTCTCCCCTAAAGCCCAATAAGGCCCATATACTTCTTCCCCCGTATTCCCGTAACTCCCCGGTACTCCGAAAAATACCCAAACCACTCGGAACCTTTCCGATGTCCAAATATAGTCGTCCAATATATCGATCTTTACGTCTCGACCATTTCGAGACTCCTTGTCATGTCCCCGATCTCATCTGGGACTCCGAACTTCTTCGGTACATCAAAACTCATAAACTCATAATATAACTGTCATCGAAACCTTAAGCGTGCGGACCCTACGGGTTCGAGAACAATGTAGACATGACCGAGACACGTCTCCGGTCAATAACCAATAGTGGAACCTGGATGCTCATATTGGCTCCTACATATTCTACGAAGATCTTTATCGGTCAGACCGCATAACAACATACATTGTTCCCTTTGTCATCGGTATGTTACTTGCCCGAGATTCGATCGTCAGTATCTCAATACCTAGTTCAATCTCATTACCGGCAAGTCTCTTTACTCGTTCCGTAATACATCATCTCGCAACTAACTCATTGGTTGCAATGTTTATGTGATGTGCATTACCGAGAGGGCCCAGAGAAACCTCTCCGACAATCGGAGTGACAAATCCTAATCTCGAAATACGCCAACCCAACATGTACCTTTGGAGACACCTGTAGAGCTCCTTTATAACCACCCAATTACGTTGTGATGTTTGGTAGCACACAAAGTGTTCCTCCGGTAAACGGGAGTTGCATAATATCATAGTCATAGGAACATGTATAAGTCGTGAAGAAAGCAATAGCAACATACTAAATGATCGAGTGCTAAGCTAACGGAATGGGTCAAGTCAATCACATCATTTTCCTAATGATGTGATCCCGTTAATCAAATAACAACTCTTTGTCTATGGTTAGGAAACATAACCATCTTTGATTAACGAGCTAATCAAGTAGAGGCATACTAGTGACACTCTGTTTGTCTATGTATTCACACATGTATAATGTTTCCGGTTAATACAATTCTAGCATGAATAATAAACATTTATCAAGAAATAAGGAAATAAATAATAACTTTATTATTGCCTCTAGGGCATATTTCCTTCAGTCTCCCACTTGCACTAGAGTCAATAATCTAGTTCACATTGCCATCTGATTTAACACCAATAGTTCACATCATTATGTGACCAATACCCAAAGGGTTTACTAGAGTCAATAATCTAGTTCACATTGCTATGTGATTAACACCAAAAGAGTACTAAGGTGTGATCATGTTTTGCCTGTGAGAGAAGTTTAGTCAACAGGTCTGCCATATTCAGATCCGTATGTATTTTGCAAATTTCTATGTCAACAATGCTCTGCACGGAGCTACTCTAGCTAATTGCTCCCACTTTCAATCTGCATCCAGATTGAGATTTAGAATCATCTGGATCAATGTCAAAGTTTGCATCGACGTAACCCTTTACGACGAACCTTTTGTCACCTCCATAATCGAGAAACATATCCTTATTCCACTAAGGATAATTTTGACTGATGTCCAGTGATATACTCCTAGATCACTATTGTACTCCCTTGCCAACATCAGTGTAGGGTATACAATAGATCTGGTGCACAGCATGGCATACTTTATAGAACCTATGGCTGAGGCACAGGGAATGACTTTCATTTTCTTTCTATCTTCTGCCGTGGTCGGGTTTTGAGTCTTACTCAATTTCACACCTTGTAACACAGGCAAGAACTCTTTCTTTGACTGTTCCATTTTGAACTACTTCAAAATCTTGTCAAGGTATGTACTCATTGAAAAAACTTATCAAGCGTCTTGATCTACCTCTATAGATCTTGATGCTCAATATGTAAGCAGCCTCACCGAGGTTTTCTTTGAAAAAATCCTTTCAAACACTCCTTTATGCTTTGCAGAATAATTCTACATTATTTCCGATCAACAATATGTCATTCACATATACTTATCAGGAATGCTGTAGGGCTCCCACTCACTTTCTTGTAAATACAGGCTTAACCGCAAGTCTGTATAAAACTATATGCTTTGATCAACTCGTCAAAGCGTATATTCCAACTCCGAGATGCTTGCACCAGTCCATAGATGGATCGCTGGAGCTTGCACATTTTGTTAACACCTTTAGGATTGACAAAACCTTCTAGTTGCATCGTATACAACTCTTCTTTAATAAATCCATTAAGGAATGCAGTTTTGTTTATCCATTTGCCAGATTTCATAAAATGCGGCAATTGCTAACATGATTCGGACAGACTTAAGCATAGATACGAGTGAGAAACTCTCATTGTAGTCAACACCTTGAACTTTGTCAAAAACCCTTTTCGACAAGTCTAGCTTTGTAGATAGTAACACTACTATCAGCGTCCGTCTTCCTCTTGAAGATCCATTTAATCTCAATGGCTCGCCGATCATTGGACAAGTCAATCAAAGTCCATACTTTGTTCTCATACATGGATCTCATGTCAGATTTCATGGCCTCGAGCCATTTCACGGAATCTGGGCTCATCATCGCTTCCTCATAGTTCGCAAGTTCGTCATGGTATAGTAACATGACTTCCAGAACAGGATTACTGTACCACTCTGGTGCGGATCTCACTCTGGTTTACCTACGAGATTCGGTAGTAACTTGATCTGAAGTTACATGATCATCATCATTAGCTTCCTCACTAATTGGTGTAGTAGTCACAAGAACAGATTTCTGTGATGAACTACTTTCCAATAAGGGAGAAGGTACAATTAACTTATCAAGTTTTCTACTTTCCTCCCACTCACTTCTTTCGAGAGAAACTCCTTCTCTAGAAATGATCCATTCTTAGCAACGAATGTCTTGCCTTCGGATCTGTGATAGAAGGTGTACCCAACAGTCTCCTTTGGGTATCCTATGAAGACATATTTCTCCGATCTGGGTTTGAGCTTATCAGGATGAAACTTTTTCATATAAGTATCACAACCCCAAACTTTAAGAAACGACAACTTTGGTTTCTTGCCAAACCACAGTTCATACAGTGTCGTCTCAACGGATTTAGATGGTGCCCTTTTTTTCGTGAATGCAGCTGTCTCTAATGTATAACCCCAAAAACGATAGTGGTAAATCGGTAAGAAACATCATAGATTGCACTATATCCAATAAAGTACGGTTACGACGTTCGGACACACCATTACACTGTGGTGTTCCAGGTGGCGTGAGTAGTGAAACTATTTCACATTGTTTTAACTAAAGGCCAAACTCGTAACTCAAATATTTTACCTCTGCGATTATATTGTAGAAACTTTTATTTTCTTGTTACGATGATTCTCCACTTCACTCTGAAATTCTTTGAACTTTTCAAATGTTTCAGACTTGTGTTTCATCAAGTAGATATACCCATATCTGCTCAAATCATCTGTGAAGATCAGAAAATAACGATACTTGCCGTGAGCCTTAACACTCATCGGACTGCATACATCAGTATGTATTATTTCCAATAAGTCAGTTGCTCGCTCCATTGTTCCGAAGAACGGAGTCTTAGTCATCTTGCCCATGAGGCATGGTTCGCAAGCATCAAGTGATTCATAATCAAGTGATTCCAAAAGTCCATCAGCATGGAGTTTCTTCATGCGCTTTACACCAATATGACTTAAACGGCAGTGCCACAAATAAGTTGCACTATCATTATTAACTTTGCATCTTTTGGCTTCAATATTATGAATATGTGTATCACTATGATCGAGATCCAACAAACCATTTTCGTTGGTGTGTATGACCATAGAAGGTTTTATTCATGTAAACAGAACAATAATTGTTCTCTAACTTAAATGAATAACCGTATTGCAATAAACATGATCAAATCATATTCATGCTCAACGCAAACACCAAATAACACTTATTTAGTTTCAACACTAATCCCGAAAGTATAGGGAGAGTGCGATGATGATCATATCAATCTTGGAACTACTTCCAACACACATCGTCACCTCGACTTTTACTAGTTTCTGTTTATTCTGCAACTCCCGTTTCGAGTTACTACTCTTAGCAACTGAACCAGTATCAAATGTCGAGGGGTTGCTATAAACACTAGTAAAGTACACATCAATAACATGTATATCCAATATACCTTTGTTCACTTTGCAATCCTTCTTATCCACCAATTACTTGGGGTAGTTCCGCTTCTAGTGACCAGTCCCTTTGCAGTAGAAGCACTCAGTCTCAGGCTTAGGTCCAGACTTGGGCTTCTTCACTTGAGCAGCAACTTGCTTGCCGTTCTTCTTGAAGTTCCCCTTCTTCCCTTTGCGCTTTTCTTGAAAGTAGTGGTCTTGTTAACCATCAACACTTGATGTTTTTCTTGATTTCTACCTTCGTTGATTTCAGCATCACGAAGAGCTTGGGAATTACTTTCATCATCCCTTGCATATTATAGTTCATCACGAAGTTCTACTAACTTGGTGATGGTGACTAGAGAATTCTGTCAATCACTATTTTATCTGGAAGATTAACTCCCACTTGATTCAAGCGATTGTAGTACCCAGACAATCTGAGCACATGCTCACTGCTTGAGCGATTGTCCTCCATCTTTTAGCTATAGAACTTGTTGGAGACTTCATATCTCTCAACTCGGGTATTTGCTTGAAATATTAACTTCAACTTCTGGAACATCTCATATGGTCCATGACGTTCAAAACGTCTTTGAAGTCCCGATTCTAAGCCGTTAAGCATGGTGCACTAAACTATCAAGTAGTCATCATATTGAGCTAGCCAAACGTTCATAACGTCTGTATCTGCTCCTGCAATAGGTCTGTCACCTAGCGGTGCATTAAGGACATAATTCTTCTGTGCAGCAATGAGGATAAACCTCAGATCACGGATCCAATCCGCATCATTGCTACTAACATCTTTCAACTTAGTTTTCTCTAGGAACATATCAAAATAAACACAGGGAAGCAACAATGCGAGCTATTGATCTACAACATAATTTGCAAAATACTATCAGGACTAAGTTCATGATAAATTTAAGTTCAATTTAATCATATTACTTAAGAACTCCCACTTAGACAGACATCCCTCTAATCCTCTAAGTGATCACGTGATCCATATCAACTAAACCATGTCCGATCATCACGTGAGATGGAGTAGTTCCAACGGTGAAATCCACTATGTTGATCATATCTACTATATGATTCACGCTCGACCTTTCGGTCTCCGTGTTCCAGGCCATATCTGTTATATGCTAGGCTCGTCAAGTTAAACCTGAGTATTCTGCGTGTGCAACTGTTTTGCACCTGTTGTATTTGAACATAGAGCCTATCACACCCGATCATCACGTGGTGTCTTAGCACGAAGAACTTTCGCAACGGTGCATACTCAGGGAGAACACTTATACCTTGATAATTTAGTGAGAGATCATCTTATAAAGCTATCGTCGAACTAAGCAAAATAAGATGTATAAAAGGTAAACATCACATGCAATCATAATATGTGACATGATATGGCCATTATCATCTTGTGCCTTTGATCTCCATCTCCAAAGCATTGTCATGATCTCCATCGTCACCGGCATGACACCATGATCTCCATCATCTTGATCTATATCAATGTGTCATCATATGGTCGTCTCGCCAACTATTGCTCTTGCAACTATTGCTATCGCATAGCGATAAAGTAAAGCAATTATTTGGTGCTTGCATCTTATGCAATAGAGAGACAACCATAAGGCTTTTGCCAGTTGCCGATAACTTCAAGAAAACATGATCATCTCATACAACAACTTATATCTCATCACGTCTTGACCATATCACATCACAACATGCCCTGCAAAAACAAGTTAGACGTCCTATACTTTGTTGTTGCATGTTTTACGTGGCTGCTACGGGCTTAGCAAGAACCAATCTTACCTACGCATCAAAACCACAATGATAGTTTGTCAAGTTGGTGCTGTTTTAACCTTCGCAAGGACCGGGCGTAGCCACACTCGGTTCAACTAAAGTTGGAGAAACTGACACCCGCCAGCCACCTGTGTGCAAAGCACGTCGGTAGAACCAGTCTCGCGTAAGTGTGCGCGTAATGTTGGTCCGTGCCGCTTCATCCAACAATACCGCCGAACCAAAGTATGACATGCTGGTAAGCAGTATGACTTATATCGCCCACAACTCACTTCTGTTCTACTCGTGCATATAACATCAACACATAAAACCTAGGCTCTAATACCACTGTTAGGGAACATAGTAATTTCAAAAATTTCCTACGCACACGCAAGATCATGGTGATGCATAGCAACAAGAAGGGAGAGTGTTGTCCACGTACCCTTGAAAGTGCAACTATCCCTAGGTGGTTTTGGTAATTCATAACAACATATAGCTCATTGAGCTAATGCTATTCCAAGATGACTATTTCAGGAAAGCTCAATGATTGGCATGGCATGGATGTGAAAGTGGAACCCTCAAAATGCTAAGGACAAAGGGTTGGCTCAAGCTCAGAAGCTCAAGACTCTTCATTTTATATTTTAGTGATCCAATATCATATTGAGTCTTTAGGAAAAGCCAATACTATCAAGGAGGGATGAGGTATTGCTTAATGAGCCTCTTGCTTCATGTGCTTAGTGATATGCTCCAAAACCCTCAACTACTTTCCCATATCCACATATGACCTAAACCCTAAGCCAAACTCGGTCCGCCGAAACCATCTCGGACCCACCGAGTTGAAAAACTCAGTCCCACCGATTTGGCTTAATCCATTGCACAAGTGAGACTCGGTCTGACCGGGAATTACTTATCGGTGTGACCGATTTTGGAACTCTGTGAAACCCTAGCAGTTTCGGTGCCACCAAACTGTGACTCGGTCTGACCGAGTTCACTAGTTTAGGTGCCAAAACTGCTTCGGTATCACCAAGTTTAGAAATCGGTAGATCCGAGATGCTTTCAGTGGGAAACTAAAACTAAGTTTTTGAATTATTCTTTTGCAAAAATCTCTGCATTTTGTGATGCTTATCCACTCTATCTCATCTATAACCTATTCACAGGGTCAGCAGTCAGAGTTTGCATCATGTCAGACCAAAGTGATAGCCAGAACTTGTCAGAGCAGCAAGTGCAGATGAGTGAGGGCACTAGTCCCTCAAGTTCCTCAGATGATGGCAGCAGGAGCACCCCTAGCAATCTGCCTAAAGCTGCCACAAGACAGAGAAAGAAGAGAACCTCAGACTCAGAAGATGAGGATTATGTGGCAGAAGAGGAAGCAACTTCCAAGAGAGTTGAGCCAGCACAGGGCATAAAACCAGGGATGAAGATCAAAAGGCCAGCAGGCAGGCAGCCTATGTCAAAGGCCAGAGCTTCAACTGAGAAGCCCACTCCCATTGAGCCAGTTGCTGCTGAAGGCAAGAAGAGGAAAGAAAGGGTGAAGAAAACTGTAGCCAGAGTGCTTGGCAAGGCTTCCATCATGGAAGATGAGGAGGAAGAAGAAGAGGTAGCTGCACCAGCACCTAAGGCACCCAAGCTGATGGGTGATGCCATAAGAACAGGGGCAGCTGCTTCCAAGGCCAAGCCAGCTCCAAAGCCAAAGCCAAAGAGGAACACAAGAAGCATCCCAGCTACTGAGAAGAACAAGGCCCCGGTGCCTGAAGCTGCAGAATAAGAAGAAGAGAATGTTCTTAGAAAGCTCAAGCCCAAGATCTCAGACCAGAACGATGCTCATCCTGTGGCTGAGGATATGAAACTCAGGAGAGATTCAGGGCTCCGGAAGTGGAGAGAAGTAGATCCGTATGCTTCAAGGAGAAGGACTGCAGTTGACTACAAGTTTCACACCAAGGAGCAGCAAGACTTTTATGAGACAGTGCTGCTAGACAAGAAGCCAATTGTCTGTGATATGAGATGGGTTGATTGGCAATACATCAAGGACAACAAAGAGTACTACCCTGGAGTGCAGGACAACTTCAAGGCATGTGGAGTAGAGGACTTTGTTGGGCAGAAGCTCACAAAGTGGAACGAGGAACTCATCATGCAGTTCTACTCCACAGCCCATTTCTATCCAGATGGCAGGATTGTATGGATGTCAGAGGGTACGAGGTACCAGTCTACAATTGCTGAATGGGATCAGCTGATTAATGCCCCAGAAGAGCATGACGATGACTTGGACATTTATGCCAAGAAGAAGATGGACCACAACTCAATGTCAAACATGTACAAGGAGATTCCAAATGAAGCACTTGATACGTTCAAGTTTGGCTCAGTACACTATCTTCTGTCAGGGCTGCCAACCATCAACTGGATTCTTAGGCACACCCTATTGCCCAAGTCTGGAGATCACAAGATGATCAGGGGCCACGCGATCAACTTGCTTCATATCTTTGACGTGCCACAGAAATTCAAAGTCATGAGCCTTATGATTGAAACAATCAAGAGGACAGCAGCAGACCAGAAGAGGAGCTGTGGATATGCCCCACAGATTCAGGAGCTCATCAACTCTAAGATGGGCACGGGCATATACTTATTGGACAAGGAACACCTGCCCATCCGTCCAGACTTTGAAGATAATCAAGTGGTCATGACTGAGAATGAGCCATCATCTGCCCAAGCACAAGCCAAGAAGGAGAAGGCGAGGAAGGAGAAAGCTGCCAAGATGCCTACTCAAGAGGAGGCATCTGAATATTTCATGAAAACCAAACAAGAGCAGCTTGGTTACTTGATTGCATCCACCCTGCGGATTGAGCAAGGACTAGCCACCCTAACTCAGAACCAGGCAAGCTTAGAGAGGATCATGGAACAAAAGTTCTATGACTTGGATGTCAAAGTGACAGAGATTCAGACTGCAGTGGAGCAGCTCCAGGATGACATGCAAGAGAGGAGAGGCAAGACTACAACTGATGCCTTTGCCAGAGTGCCACGAGGTCCGAGGTCGTCTGCAGTGCCAGTTGCTGACCCCGGAGCCACCACGTCTGCACTAGCTACAGCCTCAGTTCCACCAGCTCCAGCGTCCACTTCAGCCTCGACTCCAACCACGTCTACAGAAGGCTTCGTCCTTGGAGTGCTCCGGACTCCACCACCACCTGAAGATCAAGCCTGAGTGTCGACTTAGCACTATGCATTTTCTAGGAACTTTTTGGTAACTTGTTGCCAAAGGGGGAGAAAATGTATAGATCATAGGCTTCGAGAGAGAGTGTTGCTTTTATTCTCTCTTGTTTTATTTGGTGGTTTTTCGAACTTTGTTTGCTTTTGTGTGAGATACTATGTCATTGCTCGTGAGACATTGATGATCATAAGCTACACTTAATGTTTGCTTAATATTATCATCTTATCTATCTTATGTGATCATTCACTATTCTTGGTGATGAGTGCATGTATTTCATTCTTATCATTTTAAGCGCTCCACCAAGATGTATGTGACATGGAAGAGTAACCCATGACTCTAACTCTTTGTGCATTTGCAGTCCAAAGCAAATTTTAAATATGCACAAATTTAGGGGGAGCTCTTACTTGTCACATACTTCTCAAAGTGACGATATATTTCATGCTTATTATCATTTGTCGAAGCTTTGATCTATATGTTGTCATCAATTACCAAAAAGGGGGAGATTGAAAGTGTAACTATCCCTAGGTGGTTTTGGTAATTCATAACAACATATAGCTCATTGAGCTAATGCTATTCCAAGATGACTATTTCAGGAAAGCTCAATGATTGGCATGGCATGGATGTGAAAGTGGAACCCTCAAAATGCTAAGGACAAAGGATTGGCTCAAGCTCAAAAGCTCAAGACTCTTCATTTTATATTTTAGTGATCCAAGATCACATTGAGTCTTTAGGAAAAGCCAATACTATCAAGGAGGGATGAGGTGTTGCTTAATGAGCCTCTTGCTTCATGTGCTTAGTGATATGCTCCAAAACCCTCAACTACTTTCCCATATCCACATATGACCTAAACCCTAAGCCAAACTCGGTCCTACCGATTCTTTCTATCCGGCGCCACCGAGTTTCACTTGTCATAAGCCACTGCCAAACCCTAGCAATTCAGTTCTACCGATAGGGATCTCGGTCTCACCGAGATGGGATTGCAAACTCTTTGTTTCCCTTTCGTAACTTTTCGGTCTCACCAAAAGAGCGAATCGGTCCTACCGAGATTGCAGTGTAAACTCTCCGTTTCCTTTTTGTAACTTTTTGGTCTCACCGAAAGAGCAAATCAGTCCCACCGAGTTTACCTGACCAACTCTCTGGTTAGCTTATTACCAAACTCGGTCTCATCGAGTTTGTGTAATCGGTCTCACCGAGATTACGTTATGCCCAAACCCTAACCATATCGGTCCTACTGAGTTGCATGTCAGTCCCACCGAAAATCTCTAACGGTCACTAGGTTTACCTTTTTGGTCCGATCGAGTTTGTTGATTCGGTCCCACCGAGATTGGAAAACTGTGTGTAACGGTTGGATTTTGTGTGGAGGCTATATATACCCCTCCACCTCCTCTTCATTCGTGGAGAGAGCCATCAGAACACATACACAATTCCAACTCATATCTTCTGAGAGAGAACCACCTACTCATGTGTTGAGACCAAGATATTCCATTCCTACAATATGAATCTTGATCTCTAGCCTTCCCCAAGTTGCTTTCCACTCAAATCTTCTTTCCACAAAATCCAAATCCTATGAGAGAGAGTTGAGTGTTGGGGAGACTATCATTTGAAGCACAAGAGCAAGGAGTTCATCATCAACACACCATTTGTTACTTCTTGGAGAGTGGTGTCTCCTAGATTGGCTAGGTGTCACTTGGGAGCCTCCGACAAGATTGTGGAGTTGAACCAAGGAGTTTGTAAGGGCAAGGAGATCGCCTACTTCGTGAAGATCTACCGCTAGTGAGGCAAGTCCTTCGTGGGCGATGGCCATGGTGGGATAGACAAGGTTGCTACTTCATGGACCCTTCGTGGGTGGAGCCCTCCGTGGACTCGCGCGACCGTTACCCTTCGTGGGTTGAAGTCTCCATCAACGTGGATGTAGGATAGCACCACCTATCCGAACCACGGGAAAAACATCCGTGTCTCCAATTGCGTTTGAATTCTCCAAACCCTTCCCTTTACATTCTTGCAAGTTGCATGCTTTACTTTCGCTGCCAATATACTTTTTGCATGCTTGCTTGAATTGTGTGATGATTGCTTGACTTGTCCTACAATAGCTAAAATCTGCCAAGAACTAAAATTGGGAAAAGGTTAAGTTTTTATTTGGTCAAGTAGTCTAATCACCCCCCCCCTCTAGACATACTTTCGATCCTACAAGTGGTATCAGAGCTTTGGTCTCCATTTGCTTTGATCTTTATAGCTTTTGGTGGTCATAGCCTTGGTTTCACAACCTAGGAGAGTATGGCATCTAGCGAGGGAAATTATCACCATAGAGGTCCTTACTTTGATAGTACTAATTTTGCTAGTTGGAAGCATAAAATGAAAATGCATATTCTTGGACATAACCCCACCGTTTGGGCTATTGTGTGTGTTGGTTTGCAAGGTGACTTCTTTGATGGGAAAGAACCAAACCGTGAAGCTACCGTGGATGAGTTGAAGATGTTGCAATACAATGCTCAAGCTTGTGATATTCTCTTCAACGGATTGTGCCCCGAAGAATTCAACAAAATCAGCCGTCTTGAGAATGCAAAGGAAATTTGGGACACTTTGATTGATATGCACGAAGGTACCGACTCCGTCAAGGAATCCAAGTTGGATGTGCTTCAAAGTCAACTTGACAAGTTCAAAATGAAGGATGGTGAAGGTGTCGCTGAAATGTACTCTAGGCTTGCTCTCATCACAAATGAGATTCCGGCTTAGGAAGTGAAGAGATGACCGATAGATTCATCATCAAGAAGATTCTAAGAGCCTTGGATGGAAAATATGGTACCATGTGCACATTGATCCAAATGATGCCCAATTACAAAGATCTCAAGCCAACGGAGGTGATTGGAAGAATTGTTGCTCATGAGATGTCACTTAAGGATAAAGAGGAACTTCACAACAAATCAAGTGGTGCCTACAAAGCCTCATGTGAAGCCCCTACATCATCAAGTGAGAAACAAAACTTCAATGAAGAATTGAGCTTAATGGTGAAGAACTTCAACAAGTTCTACAAGAGTAGAAGCAAAGATAGAAGCTTCAAGTCAAGGTCCTACAATGACAAAAGATCTTCTAGTCGAGAGCGAAACTGCTACAGTTGTGGAAGACCCGGACACTATTCCAATGAGTGTACAGCTCCCTACAAGAGAAGAGAAGATTCTCCAAAAAGAAGAAGCAAAGAATAACCACCAAGAGAGAGAAGGAGTAGAGATGATCGTTATGAACGAAGATACTCACGGAGAAGCAAGGATTCGGAAAGGAAGGAAAAATCATCAAGGAGCTACACAAAACGAAGACATCAAGCTCATGTTGGTGAATGGGTATCCGGCTCCGACTCCGACAGCCACTCCGAGAGAAGTTATCACTCCGACTCCGAAGATACTCAAGATGAAGGTGTTGCCGGTCTAGCACTTGTGTCAACCAACTCCTACGACATATTTGACTCACCAAATGAAGGAATTGGAAGATGCTTCATGGCCAAAGGTCCTAAGGTAACACACCCCGAGTATGTTGATTTCAATAGTGATGAAGATGACTTGTTAGGTGATGATTTGCTTGGTGACAACTCTAGTGATGAATACTATGATGAAAGACCAATTAATCATGCTAATCAAGATAAAATGAATGACAATGATAAGGAGAAGATTGAGGCTCTAACTAAAGAACTAAAAACTCTTAAGTTAGCTCATGACACTATCTTCGAAGATCATCGAGAACTTTTAAGAGCTCATGAGAAACTACGCTTTGAAAAGCTCAATCTTGAGCAAGAGCATGAGTTCTTAAAGGCAATCAATGATGATCTCCGCAAGAAAAGTTCTTCTTACATTGCCAAGCGTTTACTCTTATCCACTTACATGCCTCAAGTCAAGTCTAACAAGAAAGATTCTTCCTCTAGTAGTAACAATGATCATGCTAAATCCAATATTGTTGCTTCTAGTAGTTCTCTTGATTCCACTAATGATTCTCTTAGCCAAGTTACACTTGAGCAAGAAAATAGCTTATTGAAGGGAATTATAGAGAAAGGAGTGTACAAAAGCCTTGCTGGGAGTAAGCAATTCGAGGAAATTGTGCGCAAGCAAGGAATGCACCGGAAGAATCAAGGTGTTGGTTTTGAACGAAAGTTCAATGCCAATGGAGTTGAGTGGGAATAAGATCAATACCCCAAGACAAAGTTTGTTCCTCAACAAGAGAAGTATGATACTTCTTTCAAGGGGACACAAGCTCAAGATGATCTTCCACCACAAGACTACAAGCAAAAAGGCAAGGACAAGCTTCAAGAGGAAATTGATGCATTTGAAGAAGCTCCTAAGACCTTAGTCAAGTGGATTCCCAAGACTACTTCAAGTTCCACTTCATCAAGTACGACTACAACTCCAAGGATTCCTATCAAGATGGTGTGGATCCAAAAGAAGAAGAACTAGAGAGTTCTTGAGGGTGACTCCGCCAACATACTTCACTCTTATCATTTTGGCAAGAACAAGTGCAATCAACTTCCACATCTTGCACTAGTTCAAGGAGTCACAAACCCTCTTGTTGGTAAGACAAGGGACAAGGTAACCTAAAAGTTTTCATGGACATCATCTTGTGTGTGCATCACTCTATGTCTATGGATATCCTTGTTTGTTCCTTGTGGGACTAACCCATGTAGGTATTGAAAGTGCAATTCACTCAAATGGATAGCTCCAAGTGATCTACATCAACATTGAGCATCCACATCTTCAACATCTACATGAAGTCATCATCGACAAAACCCGAGGTTAGTTCATCCCTCTAAGGGGGGATATCACATCTAGGGGGAGCTTTACTCTAAGACTTGAGCTAAAGCAACTCTAAAGATGTAAACACAACAATGCTTTATGTAAAAGTGGTAACCCCACTTGAGCTTAAACGATGAGTATGACCTATGATCAAGTGTTCTCACTTGACTCCTAAGTCAATATACTCATATATAGATGACCTTGTCATCGCAAATTGCTTGATAGATGCTAGAATTGGTTGTGCATTCCTTGTCACATATTTCATTTGCCATCTTATTGTGTGAGCATGCTGGTTGCATATTTTACTCATTCGAGGACATCCACTTGTTGTTTTGATTGTTTGGTTTTATTTCTTTTTGCCAAGTGGATGGACAAGAATGCCTAAGAACCTCCTCTAGATATCTATGTTTTTCTCATCTCAAACTCTATTCATGCTACATCACAAAATTTGATCAAGTCAGATTCGAACCACTCTGTGTGAGGAGCGCTCGGAGTCCCCGATTCGTCATAGACTTAAACTTCCAAAACCTCTTTATGATTCTCGGTCTGACAGATACCCTACTTTCGGTCCTACCGAGATCATTAAGTTGATCTAGGTTTTCGATCTCGGTTCAACCGATTTGAACCATTCGGTCACACCGAGTTGCAACAACTGTATACAGTTTTGTATCTCGGTGCCACCGAGTTGTTCCACTCGGTCACACCGACAGGGTCGGGCTATATATAGTCACGGGCAAAAATTTGGAAATTTCTCCGAACGCCTTCGCCCGTGTGATAGCCTGCTCTGCCAACTTGGTCTCCGGATCGTCTCCTCGCCGCCAGCCGCCTCCAGTCGCTCGTCTCCGTCGCCGTCAACGGAAATTCAACCCCGCCATTGCCGCCGTAGCGAGTCTCCACCGAACTAGGGTATGGACTCGATCTTTGTGCTATTCCCCAATCCGATTCTTAGCACATTGTGATCATCATGATTCTTGCCACGTTTGTTAAACTTCTGTCCAGTCAATGAACTCGTAGATTAGGTTTAATTCGAAAATTTTAGGGTTAGGTTTCCGCCGAAACCATCTCGGACCCACTGAGTTGAAAAACTCGGTCCCACCGATTTGGCTTATGCCATTGCACAAGTGAGACTCGGTCTGACCGAGAATTACTTATCGATGTGACCGATTTTGGAACTCTGTGAAACCCTAGCAGTCTCGGTGCCACCAAACTGTGACTCGGTCTGACCGAGTTCACTAGTTTAGGTGCCAAAACTGCTTCGGTATCACCAAGTTTAGAAATCGGTAGATCCGAGATGCTTTCAGTGGGAAACTAAAACTAAGTTTTTGAATTATTCTTTTGCAAAAATCTCTGCATTTTGTGATGCTTATCCACTCTATCTCATATATAACCTATTCACAGGGTCAGCAGTCAGAGTTTGCATCATGTCAGACCAAAGTGATAGCCAGAACTTGTCAGAGCAGCAAGTGCAGATGAGTGAGGGCACTAGTCCCTCAAGTTCCTCAGATGATGGCAGCAGGAGCACCCCTAGCAATCTGCCTAAAGCTGCCACAAGACAGAGAAAGAAGAGAACCTCAGACTCAGAAGATGAGGATTATGTGGCAGAAGAGGAAGCAACTTCCAAGAGAGTTGAGCCAGCACAGGGCATAAAACCAGGGATGAAGATCAAAAGGCCAGCAGGCAGGCAGCCTATGTCAAAGGCCAGAGCTTCAACTGAGAAGCCCACTCCCATTGAGCCAGTTGCTGCTGAAGGCAAGAAGAGGAAAGAAAGGGTGAAGAAAATTGTAGCCAGAGTGCTTGGCAAGGCTTCCATCATGGAAGATGAGGAGGAAGAAGAAGAGGTAGCTGCACCAGCACCTAAGGCACCCAAGCTGATGGGTGATGCCATAAGAACAGGGGCAGCTGCTTCCAAGGCCAAGCCAGCTCCAAAGCCAAAGCCAAAGAGGAACACAAGAAGCATCCCAGCTACTGAGAAGAACAAGGCCCCGGTGCCTGAAGCTGCAGAAGAAGAAGAACAGAATGTTCTTAGAAAGCTCAAGCCCAAGATCCCAGACCACAACGATGCTCATCCTGTGGCTGAGGATATGAAACTTAGGAGAGATTCAGGGCTCCGGAAGTGGAGAGAAGTAGATCCGTATGCTTCAAGGAGAAGGACTGCAGTTGACTACAGGTTTCACACCAAGGAGCAGCAAGACTTTTATGAGACAGTGCTGCTAGACAAGAAGCCAATTGTCTGTGATATGAGATGGGTTGATTGGCAATACATCAAGGACAACGAAGAGTACTACCCTGGAGTGCAGGACAGCTTCAAGGCATGTGGAGTAGAGGACTTTGTTGGGCAGAAGCTCACAAAGTGGAACGAGGAACTCATCATGCAGTTCTACTCCACGGCCCATTTCTATCCAGATGGCAGGATTGTATGGATGTCAGAGGGTACGAGGTACCAGTCTACAATTGCTGAATGGGATCAGCTGATTAATGCCCCAAAAGAGCATGACGATGACTTGGACATTTATGCCAAGAAGAAGATGGACCACAACTCAATGTCAAACATGTACAAGGAGATTCCAAATGAAGCACTTGATACGTTCAAGTTTGGCTCAGTACACTATCTTCTGTCAGGGCTGCCAACCATCAACTGGATTCTTAGGCACACCCTATTGCCCAAGTCTGGAGATCACAAGATGATCAGGGGCCACGCGATCAACTTGCTTCATATCTTTGACGTGCCACAGAAATTCAAAGTCATGAGCCTTATGATTGAAACAATCAAGAGGACAGCAGCAGACTAGAAGAGGAGCTGCGGATATGCCCCACAGATTCAGGAGCTCATCAACTCTAAGATGGGCACGGGCATATACTTATTGAACAAGGAACACCTGCCCATCCGTCCAGACTTTGAAGATAATCAAGTGGTCATGACTGAGAATGAGCTATCATCTGCCCAAGCACAAGCCAAGAAGGAGAAGGCGAGGAAGGAGAAAGCTGCCAAGATGCCTACTCAAGAGGAGGCATCTGAATATTTCATGAAAACCAAACAAGAGCAGCTTGGTTACTTGATTGCATCCACCCTGCGGATTGAGCAAGGACTAGCCACCCTAACTCAGAACCAGGCAAGCTTAGAGAGGATCATGGAACAAAAGTTCTATGACTTAGATGTCAAAGTGATAGAGATTTAGACTGCAGTGGAGCAGCTCTAGGATGACATGCAAGAGAGGAGAGGCAAGACTACAACTGATGCCTTTGCCAGAGTGCCACGAGGTCCGAGGTCGTCTGCAGTGCCAGTTGCTGACCCCAGAGCCACCACGTCTGCACCAGCTACAGCCTCAGTTCCACCAGCTCCAGCGTCCACTTCAGCCTCGACTCCGACCACGTCTACAGAAGGCTTCGTCCTTGGAGTGCTCCGGACTCCACCACCACCTGAAGATCAATCCTGAGTGTCGACTTAGCACTATGCATTTTCTACGAACTTTTCGGTAACTTGTTGCCAAAGGGGGAGAAAATGTATAGATCATAGGCTTCGAGAGAGTGTGTTGCTTTTATTCTCTCTTGTTTTATTTGGTGGTTTTTCGAACTTTGTTTGCTTTTGTGTGAGATACTATGTCATTGCTCATGAGACATTGATGATCATGTGTTTGATCATAAGCTACACTTAATGTTTGCTTAATATTATCATCTTATCTATCTTATGTGATCATTCACTATTCTTGGTGATGAGTGCATGTATTACATTCTTATCATTTTAAGCGCTCCACCAAGATGTATGTGACATGGAAGAGTAACCCATGACTCTAACTCTTTGTGCATTTGTAGTCCAAAGCAAATTTTAAATATGCACAAATTTAGGGGGAGCTCTTACTTGTCACATACTTCTCAAAGCGACGATATATTTCATGCTTATTATCATTTGTCGAAGCTTTGATCTATATGTTGTCATCAATTACCAAAAAGGGGGAGATTGAAAGTGCAACTATCCCTAGGTGGTTTTGGTAATTCATAACAACATATAGCTCATTGAGCTAATGCTATTCCAAGATGACTATTTCAGGAAAGCTCAATGATTGGCATGGCATGGATGTGAAAGTGGAACCCTCAAAATGCTAAGGACAAAGGATTGGCTCAAGCTCAAAAGCTCAAGACTCTTCATTTTATATTTTAGTGATCCAAGATCACATTGAGTCTTTAGGAAAAGCCAATACTATCAAGGAGGGATGAGGTGTTGCTTAATGAGCCTCTTGCTTCATGTGCTTAGTGATATGCTCCAAAACCCTCAACTACTTTCCCATATCCACATATGACCTAAACCCTAAGCCAAACTCGGTCCTACCGATTCTTTCTATCCGGCGCCACCGAGTTTCACTTGTCATAAGCCACTGCCAAACCCTAGCAATTCGGTTCTACCGATAGGGATCTCGGTCTCACCGAGATGGGATTGCAAACTCTCTGTTTCCCTTTCGTAACTTTTCGGTCTCACCAAAAGAGCGAATCGGTCCCACGAGATTGCAGTGTAAACTCTCCGTTTCCTTTTTGTAACTTTTCGGTCTCACCGAAAGAGCAAATCGGTCCCACCGAGTTTACCTGACCAACTCTCTGGTTAGCTTATTACCAAACTCGGTCTCACCGAGTTTGTGTAATCGGCCTCACCGAGATTACGTTATGCCCAAACCCTAACCATATCGGTCCTACCGAGTTGCATGTCAGTCCCACCGAAAATCTCTAACGGTCACTAGGTTTACCTTTTCGGTCCGACCGAGTTTGTTGATTCGGTCCCACCGAGATTGGAAAACTGTGTGTAACGGTTGGATTTTGTGTGGAGGCTATATATACCCCTCCACCTCCTCTTCATTCGTGGAGAGAGCCATCATAACACATACACAATTCCAACTCATATGTTCTGAGAGAGAACCACCTACTCATGTGTTGAGACCAAGATATTCCATTCCTACCATATGAATCTTGATCTCTAGCCTTCCCCAAGTTGCTTTCCACTCAAATATTCTTTCCACAAAATCCAAATCCTATGAGAGAGAGTTGAGTGTTGGGGAGACTATCATTTGAAGCACAAGAGCAAGGAGTTCATCATCAACACACCATTTGTTACTTCTTGGAGAGTGGTGTCTCCTAGATTGGCTAGGTGTCACTTGGGAGCCTCCGACAAGATTGTGGAGTTGAACCAAGGAGTTTGTAAGGGCAAGGAGATCGCCTACTTCCTGAAGATCTACCGCTAGTGAGGCAAGTCCTTCGTGGGCGATGGCCATGGTGGGATAGACAAGGTTGATACTTTGTGGACCCTTCGTGGGTGGAGCCCTCCGTGGACTCGCGTGACCATTACCCTTCATGGGTTGAAGTCTCCATCAACGTGGATGTAGGATAGCACCACCTATCCGAACCATGGGAAAAACATATGTGTCTCCAATTGCGTTTGAATTCTCCAAACCCTTCCCTTTACATTCTTGCAAGTTGCATGCTTTTCTTTCCACTGCCAATATACTCTTTGCATGCTTGCTTGAATTGTGTGATGATTGCTTGACTTGTCCTACAATAGCTAAAATCTGCCAAGAACTAAAATTGGGAAAAGGTTAAGTTTTCATTTGGTCAAGTAGTCTAATCACCCCCCCCCCTCTAGACATACTTTCTATACTACAACCCTCGTAGACCGAAAGCGGAAGCATTATAACAACGTGGTTGATGTAGTCGTACGTCTTCACGGCCCGACCGATCAAGCACCGAAACTACGGCACCTCTGAGTTCTAGCACACGTTCAGCTTGATGACGATCCCCGGACTCCAATCCAGCAAAGTGCCGGGGAAGAGTTCTGTCAGCACGACGGCGTGGTGATGATCTTGATGTTCTACCGTCGCAGGGCTTCGCCTAAGCACCGCTACAATATTATCGATGATTATGGTGGAGGGGGGCACCGCACACGACTAAGAGATCTCAAGGATCAATTGTTGTGTCTATGGGGTGCCCCTGCCCCCGTATATAAAGGAGTGGAGGAGGGGAGGGCCGGCCCTCTCTATGGCGCGCCCTAGGGGAGTCCTACTCCCACCGGGAGTAGGGTTCCCCCTTTCCTAGTCCAACTAGGAGTCCTTCCAAGTAGTAGGAGTAGGAGACAAGGAAGGGGAAGAAGGAAGAGAAGGAAGGAGGGGGCGCCGCCCCTCCCCCTAGTCCAATTTGGACTAGTCAATGGGGGGCGCGCTACCTACCTCTCCCTCTCCCCTAAAGCCCAATAAGGCCCATATACTTCTTCCCCCGTATTCCCGTAACTCCCCAGTACTCCGAAAAATACCCAAACCACTCGGAACCTTTCCGATGTCTGAATATAGTCGTCCAATATATCGATCTTTACGTCTCAACCATTTAGAGACTCCTCGTCATGTCCCCGATCTCATCCGGGACTCCGAACTCCTTCGGTACATCAAAACTCATAAACTCATAATAAAACTATCATCGAAACCTTAAGTGTGCGGACCCTACGGGTTCGAGAACAATGTAGACATGACCGAGACACGTCTCCGGTCAATAACCAATAGCGGAACCTAGATGCTCATATTGGCTCCTACATATTCTACGAAGAGCTTTATCGGTCAGACCGCATAACAACATACATTGTTCCCTTTGTCATCGGTATGTTACTTGCCCGAGATTCGATCGTTGGTATCTCAATACCTAGTTCAATCTCATTACCGGCAAGTCTCTTTACTCGTTCTGTAATACATCATCTCGCAACTAACTCATTAGTTGCAATGCTTGCAAGGCTTATGTGATGTGCATTACCGAGAGGGCCCAGAGATACCTCTCCGACAATCGGAGTGACAAATCCTAATCTTGAAATACGCCAACCCAACATGTACCTTTGGAGACACCTATAGAGCTCCTCTATAATCACCCAGTTACGTTGCGACGTTTGGTAGCACACAAAGTGTTCCTTCGGTAAACGGGAGTTGCATAATCTCATAGTCATAGAACATGTATAAGTCATGAAGAAAGCAATAGCAACATACTAAACGATCGAGTGCTAAGCTAACGGAATGGGTCAAGTCAATCACATCATTCTCCTAATGATGTGTTTCCGTTAATCAAATAACAACTCTTTGTCTATGGTTAGGAAACATAACCATCTTTGATTAACGAGCTAGTCAAGTAGAGGCATACTAGTGACACTCTGTTTGTCTATGTATTCACACATGTATTATGTTTCTGGTTAATACAATTCTAGCATGAATAATAAACATTTATCATGAAATAAGGAAATAAATAATAACTTTATTATTGCCTCTAGGGCATATTTCCTTCAATATGGACATATATAGGCGAAAGAAGTCGGTCAGGGGAACCACGAGGGGCCCACGAGGGTGGGGGCGCACCCAGGGGGAGCATGCGCGCCTCCCTGCCTCATGGCCACCTCGAAGCTTCCCTGACGTCTACTCCAAGTCTCCTGGATTTCTTCCGTTCCAAAAATAACTCTCCCGAAGGTTTCATTCCGTTTGGACTCCGTTTGATATTCCTTTTCTTCGAAACACTGAAATAGGCAAGAAAACAACAATTTCGGCTGGGCCTCCGGTTAATAGGTTAGTCCCAAAAATAATATAAAAGTGTATAATAAAGCCCATAAACATCCAAAACGGATAATATAATAGCATGGAACAATAAAAAATTGTAGATACGTTGGAGACGTATCAGCATCCCCAAGCTTAATTCCTGCTCGTCCTCGAGTAGGTAAATGATAAAAACAGATTTTTTGATGTGGAATGCTACCTAACATATTTATCCATGTAGTTCTCTTTATTGTGGTAAGAATATTCAGATCCATAAGATTCAATACAAAAGTTTAATATTGACATAAAAATAATAATACTTCAAGCATACTAACAAAGTAATCATGTCTCATCAAAATAACATGGCCAAAGAAAGCTATCCCTACAAAATCATATAGTCTGGCTATGCTCTATCTTCATCACACAAAATATTTAAATCATGCACAACCCCGATGACAAGCCAAGCAATTTTTTCATACTTTTGATGTTCTCAAACTTTTTCAATCTTCACGCAATACATGAGCGTGAGCCATGGACATAGCACTGTAGCTGTAATAGAATGGTGGTTGTGGAGAAGACAAAAAGGAGAAGATAGTCTCACATCAACTAGGCGTATCAACGGGCTATGGAGATGCCCATCGATAGATATCAATGTGAGTGAGTAGGGATTTCCATGCAATGGATGCACTAGAGCTATAAGTGTATGAAATCTCAAAAATAATCTAAGTGGGTGTGCATCCAACTCGCTTGCTCACGAAGACCTAGGGCATTCTGAGGAAGCCCATCATTGGAATATACAATCCAAGTTTTATAATGAAATATTCCCACTAGTATATGAAAGTGACAACATAGGAGACTCTCTATCATGAAGATCATGGTGCTACTTTAAAGCACAAGTGTGGTAAAAGGATAGTAGCATTGCCCCTTCTCTCTTTTTATCTCATATTTTTTTGTTTTTGGGCCTTCTTTCTTTTCTTTTTTGGCCTCTTTTCTCTTCTTTTTTCGTCTGGAGTCTCATCCTGACTTGTGGGGGAATCATAGTCTCCATCATCCTTTCCTCACTGGGACAATGCTCTAATAATCATGACCATCACACTTTTATTTACTTACAACTCAAGAATTACAACTCGATACTTAGAACAAAATATGACTCTATGTGAATGCCTCCGGCGGTGTACCGGGATGTGCAATGAATCAAGAGTGACATGTATGAAAGAATTATGAAAGGTGGCATTGCCACAAATACGATGTCAACTACATGATCATGCAAAGCAATATGACAATGATGAAGCGTGTCATAATAAACGGAACAGTGGAAACTTGCATGGCAATATAACTCGGAATGGCTATGGGAATGCCATAATAGGTAGGTATGGTGGCTGTTTTGAGGAATGTATATGGTGGGTTTATGGTACTGACGAAAGTTGCGCGGTACTAGAGAGGCTAGCAATGGTGGAAGGGTGAGAGTGCGTATAATCCATGGACTCAACATTAGTCATAAAGAACTCACATACTTATTGCAAAAATCTATTAGTTATCGAAACAAAGTACTACGCGCATGTTCCTAGGGGATAGATTGGTAGGAAAATACCATCGCTCGTCCCCGACCGCCACTCATAAGGAAGACAATCAATAAATAAATCATGCTCTGACTTCATCACATAACGGTTCAACATACGTGCATGCTACGGGAATCACAAACTTTAACACAAGTATCTCTCAAATTCACAACTACCCAACTAGCATGAATCTAATATTACCATCTTCATATCTCAAAACAATCATCAAGTATCAAACTTCTCATAGTATTCAATGCACTTTATATGAAAGTTTTTATTATACCCATCTTGGATGCCCATCATATTAGGACTAAATTCATAACCAAAGCAAACTACCATACTGTTCTAAAAGACTCTCAAAATAATATAAGTGAATCATGAGAGTTCAACAATTTCCATAAAATAAAACCATCGTCATGCTCTAAAAAGATATAAGTGAAGCACTAGAGCAAATGACAAACTACTCCAAAAGATATAAGTGAAGATCAATAAGTAGTCGAATAATTATGCAACTATGTGAAGACTCTCTAACATTTAAGAATTTCAGATCTTGGTATTTTATTCAAACATCAAGCAAAACAAAAGAAAATAAGATGACTCTCCAAGCAAAACACATATCATGTGCTGAATAAAAATATAGCTCTAAGTAAAGTTACCGGTGGACGAAGACGAAAGAGGGGATGCCATCCGGGGCATCCCCAAGCTTAGGCTCTTGGTTGTCCTTGAATATTGCCTTGGGGTGCCTTGGGAATCCCCAAGCTTAGGCTCTTGCCACTCCTTATTCCATAGTCCATCGAGTCTTTACCCAAAACTTGAAAACTTCACAACACAAAACCTAACAGAAAACTCGTAAGCTCCGTTAGTATAAGAAAATAAATGACCACTTTTGGTACTGTTGTGAACTCATTCTAAATTCATGTTGGTGTAATATCTACTGTATTCCAACTTCTCTATGGTTCATACCCTCCGATACTACTCATAGATTCATCAAAGTAAGCAAACAACATGATGAAAACAGGATCTGTCAAAAACAGAACAGTCTGTAGTAATCTGTAGGTTTCGAATACTTCTGTAACTCCAAAAATCCGGAGAAATTAGGAAGTCCTAGGCAATTTGTATAGAAACAATTCCTTATTTAACACTATCTTAAATTTTGTTTTCTTATTTGACACTGAAAAACTTTTTCTTCCCTATCTAACAATGATTCTAAATTTTATGCCTTTTATAACACTTTCGTCCATTTTGAGACTAAATGACACCTGAAAAGACCCTTTTGCCCCCTCATATGGTATATGTGTGGAGGGAAATGGCACACACACGCAACATCGGTGTGAGGGCAGTAGCTAGCACGCACACAGGAACACATAAACACGCAGCAACCACACAAGCACACACACACACATAGCAGCACACACGCATGCAACACACTCACAGGCAGCAGCACACACACACGTAGCACACACGGAGCAGCACACACGCAATAGCACATACCTAGCAACAGCACACATCACACAAGCATGTAAACACCACACACACACGTACATACGCATGCACTACCAAACACACACACCAGCACACGCACACAAACACACACAGCACACAGCACACAGCAGTAGCACCCGAGTACGCGTACACACACGCGCGCAACATCACACAGTGGCGGAGGACGGATCGTCGCCCCCGCGTCCTGCTCCTGCTTGCTAGCCGTTGCTACTGCTAGGGCTCGTCGTCACCAGTTCGTGTCGATCCGTGGAGGCATGGACTGAATCGAATAAACGAAGGAACATCCAGATCGAGCATCGTGGACGGGAGAGGTCGTGGTGGTGCGTAACTTGCATATGGCCCAATAGTGTATCTGACTCCCATAAGGACCAATAACGCGAGAACAGGATCGATGGCTGAGGAACACCCAATACGTGGTTTTATTTTCGGTGGATTTTTCAACGAATGATCTATATATGGTAAGGTGAAAAAAATTGCTGGAAATCAAGGTAGGGCGAGCGCCCAACCTCGCCCTACCGAGAGCTCCGCCTGTGACATCAAACACACACGCGCGCAGACAAACATACCACATGAGGACAAAATGGTCTTTCCAGCTGTCATTTAGGCTTGAAATGGTCAAAAATGTTGTAAAAGGCATAAAATTTAGATTCATTATTAGATAGGGAAGAAATTATTTGTCGATGTCAAATAGGGCATAAAATTTAGACACGGTGTTAAATAAGGAATTTTCTCATTTGTATATTGATCTACTGCAGTTGGAAATGGTATTTTATCGCTCTCTGGTAAAAAATGAAAATTATTCTCGTGAGCGCATACTTTCTGTTTTTTACAGCAAGATCAAATAACAATCACCCAAGAAGATCCTAAAGGCTTTACTTGGCACAAACACTAATTAAAACATAAAAACACAATAATAACAGAGGATAGATGATTTATTTATTACTAAACAGGAACAAAAAGCAAGGAACAAAAATAAAATTGGGTTTCCTCCCAACAGGCGCTATCGTTTAATGCCCCTAGCTAGGCATGATGATTTCAATGATGCTCACATAAAATAATAAGAATTGTAACATAAAGAGAGAATCATGAATAATATGACTAGCACATTTAAGTCTAACCCACTTCCTATGCATAGGGATTTTGTGAGCAAACAACTTGTGGGAACAAGAATCAACTTGCATAAGAAGGTAAAACAAGCATAACTTCAAGATTTTCAACACATAGAGAGGAAAATTGATATTATTGCAACTCCTACAAGCATATATTCCTCCCTCATAATAATTTTCAGTAGCATCATGAATGAATTTAACAATATAACTATCACATAAAGCATTCTTTTCATGATCTACAAGCATAGAAATTTTATTACTCTCCACATAAGCAAAATTCTTCTCATTCGGAATAGTGGGAGCATCATAAGAAACTCGAATACTATAAATTGTTTCCACATTAAAGGAGTAATGTTCAGAAAAAGGATAATCATAATCATGACAAATTTTATAAATATAATCATCACTACTTTTTATAGCATAAGTGTCATCACAATAATCATCATAAGTAGCAACTTTGTTCTCATCATAATCAATTGAAACCTCTTCCAAGATAGTGGAATCCTTACTAAATAAAGTCAGGACCTCTTCAAGTCCACTTTCATAATTATCACAATAAGATTCAATATCCTCCAAAATAGTGGTATCATTACTTCCTAAAGTTGACACTCTTCCAAACCCACTTTCATCAGTATAATCATCTTAAGTAGGAGGCATGCTATCATCATAATAAATTTGCATATCAAAACTTTGGAGACTACCAATATCATGTTCATTAAACATAGCATCCTCAAGCTTGGGACTAACATTAATTGCAGCAAATACATTCTCAAACATGCCATTCTCATCAAACATAGCATCCCCAAGCTTGGGCCTTTTCATATCATAAGCATAATCACTCTCATCATTAATAGTATGGATAGCACCAATAGTAGGATAGCAATTATCATCATCACAATGAGTAATAGAAGCAACATCATTTGGGAGGGATGCCTTACCTTTTCTTCTCCGTCTTTTCTTTTTATTCTTCACATCGTGCGTGGGTTTATTCCTCTTTTTGGAGATCTTTATTGATGAGATTGGTTGAATAGAAGGCTCCTCCTCGTTATCTGATTCATCATAAGAAGTAATATGAGGGTATTGGGAAGCATCTTCCCTTTCATTAGTATTCTCTTCATCCTCTATTTGTTTTATTTTCTTTATGTAATTGGCAATATAAGGATTTTCAATGCAATTCATCGCACAATACATAAAAATTTCTTCTAGATCAATATCAAGGAATTTCTCATGGTTATATTCTGGAATATGCTTAGTTATACGTTTCATTTCTTCATAACCCAAAAGCAAACTAAGTTCATTATGATGTGCAAGGGAAATCAAATCATCACAATTTTTGGACACGATACGATCATGGAAGAATTTGCATCGGAGATTTAAATGACCATGTTTATTGCAAAGTTCACAAGTTGTGACGTCCCCGATTCAATCGTACACTAATCATGCACGCAAATGTGTACGATCAAGATCAGGGACTCACGGGAAGATATCACAACACAACTCTACAAATAAAATAAGTCATACAAGCATCATAATACAAGCCAGGGGCCTCGAGGGCTCGAATACAAGTGCTCGATCATAGACGAGTTAGCGGAAGCAACAATATCTGAGTACAGACATAAGTTAAACAAGTTTGCCTTAAGAAGGCAAGCACAAACTGGGATACAGATCGAAAGAGGCGCAGGCCTCCTGCCTGGAATCCTCCTAAACTACTCCTGGTCGTCGTCGTCAACCTGCACGTAGTAGTAGGCACCTCCGGTGTAGTAGGGGTCGTCGTCGACGGTGGCGTCTGGCTCCAGGGCTCCAGCATCTGGTTGCGACAACCAGGTAGAAGGGAAAGGGGAAAAGAGGGAGAAAGCAACCGTGAGTACTCATCCAAAGTACTCGCAAGCAAGGAACTACACTACATATGCATGGGTATATGTGTAAGGAGGCCATATCAGTGGACTGAACTGCAGAATGCCAGAATAAGAGGGGGATAGCTAATCCTGTCGAAGACTACGCTTCTGGCAGCCTCCGTCTTGCAGCATGTAGATGAGAGTAGATTTAAGTCCTCCAAGTAGCATCTCCAAGTAGCATCTCCAGTAGCATCGCATAGCATAATCCTACCCGGCGATCCTCTCCTCGTCGCCCTGTAGAAAAGCGATCACCGGGTTGTCTGTGGAACTTGGAAGGGTGTGTTTTATTAAGTATCCGGTTCTAGTTGTCATAAGGTCAAGGTACAACTCCAAGTCGTCCTGTTACCGAAGATCACGGCTATTCAAATAGATTAACTTCCCTGCAGGGGTGCACCACATAACCCAACACGCTCGATCCCATTTGGCCGGACACACTTTCCTGGGTCATGCCCGGCCTCGGAAGATCAACACGTCGCAGCCCCACCTAGGCACAACAGAGAGGCCAGCACGCCGGTCTAAACCTAAGCGCACAGGGGTCTGGGCCCATCGCCCATAGCACACCTGCACGTTGCGAGGGCGGCCGAAAGCAGACCTAGCCTAGTGGCGTTCCAGTCCAATTCGGCGTGCGCCGCTCCGTCGCTGACGTCTGAAGTGCTTCGGCTGATACCACGACGTCGGGATACCCATAACTACTCCCACGTAGATGGTTAGTGCGTATAGGCTCGTAGCCGACTCAGATCAAATACCAAGATCTCGTTAAGCGTGTTAAGTATCCGCGAACGCCGAACAGGGCCAGGCCCACCTGTCTCCTAGGTGGTCTCAACCTGCCCTGTCGCTCCGCCACAAAGTAACAGTCGGGGGCCGTCGGGAACTCAGGCCCACCTCTACCGGGATGGAGCCACCTGTCCTTTCAGCCCCCTCGTCAGAATCACTTGCGGGTACTCAATGAGTTGACCCGACTTTAGTCACCATCTGTATAGTATGTATGTATGTATGTATAGTATAGTATATACCCGTGATCACCTCCCAAGTGATCACGGCCCGATAGTATAGCAAGGCAGACTGACAAGAATGTAGGGTCACTGATGGAACACTAGCATCCTATACTAAGCATTTAGGATTGCGGGTAAGGTATCAATGACTGTAGCAGCAATGACAGGCTATGCATCAGAATAGGATTAACGGAAAGCAGTAACATGCTACACTACTCTAATGCAAGCAGTATAGAGAAGAGTAGGCGATATCTGGTGATCAAAGGGGGGCTTGCCTGGTTGCTCTGGCAAGAGAGAGGGTCGTCAACTCCGTAGTCGAACTGGTCAGCAGCAGCGTCGGTCTCGTAGTCTACCGGAGAGAAGAGGGGGAAGAAATAATGAATACAGAGCAAACAAAGCACCACAAAATATATCAAGGCAATACGCGGTGTTCGGTGTGCCCTAAC
>NC_041384.1:549315592-549331026 GCF_002162155.2 Triticum dicoccoides
TTGATTTTTTTTATTGTTAACATTAATTTGAATTTCAATTTTGAAACAGTTTCGAATCATCGCGAGGTTAAACGTGGTGACGTGGCATCATTAGCGTGGGATTACTGTAGCTTAATTATCCGGGCGTCACAAATCTCCTCCACTACAAGAAATCTCGTCCCGAGATTTAAGAGGTAGAGCAAGGGGAAAGATTTGGTTACGATATTCTAACGGATCCTCTCATTCATGGTAGCTCTTCTCGAAGAGGTCGACCCATTACATTGATGTCTTCAGTCCTCTCCTTCAGGTCATCATGATGAAGTTTGTCGTCCTTTCTTCGGGGTTCCATCGTACTTACGAAAGGATAAAGGGTGGGTATTCCGAGAGAATGGACCTCTGCAGGTTTGACTATCTGGTCGATAACATCGGGGAGGGTGGCAGAAGTAACTCTCGAATTGAAACTTAAGAAAATATCAAGAGCAGAGTAAGGAGGTATCCTGGGAAGTTTCGAGCGGGCAGGCAATCGTTCGATGTCTGATATGTGGCATGAAAGGGGTTCGAAGCCATGAGAATAAGTATTTGTCTGATACCAGATTGAAGGTGGCTCATGAATTACATACGAGGCCACGCGCGAGGAACAACCTTGGGTACAGGGGGGTACAGGAGAGTCAGGTTTCGATCCTGTGGAACTGTGGGTTATGGGCCCACCATGTGGATTAAAAGTAGGAAGGACAGTGACATCTTGCACGATCATGTAAGCAAGGCATGCCAGAGGATAGTCTGTCGGTTATGTCGGCAACAACATCGGTACCAAGGGCGAGGGACGAAGAGAACCATTTTCCTGCTCGTTGAACGAGGCGGGCCAATAGGCAAGGTTCTCGTCCATCGGTGGCTACCGAAATGTCATCAACAATAGTAACAGGGTCTTACTGACACGGTCGTACACCAAGGTGTTTACTTAAGAAGAAGAATATTACTGCTTAGATCATATAGACCTCAAGAAAGGTTAAACCAAACAATGGAAAGGACATATGATTATCAGATTAATCAGGCGATGGAAAGGAAAAATGTGTCTTAGTCACATAATTCAGGGATATATCCTTCCCAAGGATAAGCAGAGCATGGTATCCGTGGCAGGATATCATGTAGAAAACCCTTTAGGGAAGGGGAGAGAAATTTCATGACACTACCCATACAAAGGTGTTTGGATAATTGATAAGGAAAATTTAGCATTTGCTTTAAATGTTCTTGTTGAAAATCGGAGTATCACAGACATGCTTCGAGATAGCATTGACATGGTCTTCAAGCAAAGGTCGGACTTGGATATACAAAGGATTCACCAGGAACAACTTATAGAATAAGCATTACAATTTCCTTATGGAAGAATGGAAAACCTTGCTGGAAAGGAAACTTTAACACTAGGTCCTCCGACCAGGTGTGCTAGGCATGACATCACCTTACCGATATATAAGGACCAATGTTATAACTCTTGGGAAAAATGTTCCAACCATCATATCTGACCGAGATTCAGATCCGATCGGTGTTAGGATACCTCAGACTCAGGATGCCTGAAAAAGCTGCAAAATAAATTGACAAGATGACCTTGTAAGATTCTCGGGAAATGCACTATGGGAATGAGTATCGACACAAGAGTTCATCATTTAAACCAAAGAGAGGTTGACGGGGTAGATGATGGAGTCAGCGACAATCCTCGAGATTTCCAAAAAGGTGGACTTCCACAACTATGTGAACAAGGAGATAACATTTGTCAGATCAAATGATATAATGATGTATGCTCGAGGAAAACATACACAATTAACATTGGTTGAAAGGTGCGCCCGAAATATGGGCTGGGTAGCACGATCGATGTTAGAATGGTGATTCGATAACCAATGGTCTAAGAATGAAATATCGACCATTAACTTCAAAGCAATAGGGCTGCTAGAAGTTTTGAATTCACGCATCATAGTTCATTTGTCGGTTTTCCGGTTAGAAACAACACGAGGACCAAGAGATGAATGTAGATGGCGGGATGTATAACTTGTAGCAAGAATTATTAAGAGGTGGTGATATTCCCACAACATTCTTGATATATAAGATGGTATTACTTCAAGGTAGGACATAAGACAAGCTGGGTAGCCAGGAACTCAAGGTACAGCCACAACACAAACAAGTTTGTGTTGGTAAGAAGGCAAGGAAATAGTCGATGACAACACAATTTACCAAGGGACAAGGATGGTATTTCCCATGAAGAATTCAATAGATATCTTCGAAGAGCATCAAAATGTTGATGTTGATCATGACACATTTGTCAAGAGAATTCATGAAGATGTAATCAATCAGCAACGACATCAAGTCAAAGGAATGATGAAGCAAGAGGTTATTGGAACCACAGTTACGACACGAACTCGAACTCAAGCTTGTTGTTTAAGGCGAAATGATATGACGATGAGGATCGACGTAAGGTTAGTTCATCGTCGAAAATTGTGCTCCGAGAAGAAGGGCCGGGTAGCACAGTTAAAATCATCACGATAAAGATATAGCCAAACAGGCTAGGAATGATGGGAAGGAATATTAAACTCATAAGCAACGAAAATTACTTAGGGTTATCGAACCGAAATGTGGAATCAGTGTTCTCGATTGACGACAACCCAGAACCCGAGAAAATTGGAATCAGTGAGAATTAATAGTTGATGAAGAACCCATAATAAGTTATGCAGTTCCATGATATTCTTGAGATACCAGAGCTTAATACTCAACAGTAGAGCAAAATAAAGGTTGGACAGGTGCAATGATCTGCAGAAGACAAGTACTTCAACTTGTCCAAGAAACGGTATTAAAAAGGAGAACATGGCCGGAACCACGATTGCAAAAGGCCGAATCCCAGATATAAGAACTTATACCAAAGAGGGTTTAAGAGGAGCACCCATGATAAGATTAGCATCGTGTCCATGGGCATGAACGCAAGGTTCAAGGTCGACTCCCACTTCTCCAATACACAACTTCTCATTTACTACTCTAAGTTAAGAATGTTTAGAGTTTGAAAGTTTAACTTGCGGAATACCGGAACGTTATGACCCATGAAAACTCTTGGGTTCACACAAATTAAGGAAGGTATACGTTCGACCCATCGGGGCATCTTAGGCACATAAACCATCAACTTCAGGGGTAAATAACTCAAGCTCGGAGGTAGAGCATGGTTGACAAAGCAGAGGATACAATTTACCAAAGGCATTATGTATCCGAGGAAAGGCTCACAAGGTTATTGAATATGAAGGGCGTTGTCAGATAAATCCAACAAAGGATCTGGTGGTCCATAAGGGATCTAGTGTGAGCATCGGTACTCAACTAGAGGAAGAAGAATGCAAGGAGATCAAATTATAGAAACAACTGACTAACTCATTTGTCAAATGCAAAGGAAATATGATTTCCAAATCAAGGGATCAGAAGCAATGCTCTGATTAGGGATGGATAAGTTGAATAGCCTTATGGTACAATCAACGACAATTGGATTGGTCGAGAACCAATTCCAGTTAAAAGAATGGCAGCTCAGCCGGAAAAGTAACTTATAAGGATCAAAGATGATTGCGTGCATTCGCAAACATATTGAGTCAACAGACTCAAAAATGATAATGACAAGGAATGTCAATAAGACTACGAGAGTTATGGGATTAACCATAAGGCAAGCAAGCAAGAATTTCAAGAGCCAAAGGCTCCAGAGGATTTTCGGAAGATCGAATATTATTTTGAAGACTTTTGTGAAACACAAGAACAACTGGGGATGAGCGGATACTCGGCAAGCGCGAGTAATTATCCGTAGGGGTATTCATGCAGCAAGGAACTGCAGGGCAGTAAGCGTAAAGAATTCTCGGAATACCGAAGAGCATTTCAGAACATTTTGTAATAACAAGAGCAACTGGGGATGACAATATGAACGATAGGTGTAAGTAGTTATCCAGAGGGATTTATCGATGGAAGTGAATTGCAAAAGTGATGGCACATAGTCTCAAGAGCACATCATAGAGTATCTTCAGAATCTTCTGGTGCAGTAGGCGGTCATCGGTAACAAGTGGCTCTCCGGGAGAAAGTACTTGCGAGAACCTAAAGTTAGTTTTGTTTTTAGCAAAATCATTTAACCCGAATAGAAGAGAGCTCAGAGTCCCAGAGTAAAGGTCGAGGAGTAAAAGATCCTAATACCACCCAATTGGCGACGTGGGCCCATGGGCCGCACAGCCAAGTTAGTAAAACAATTTTCATCGACTAGACTCAACTTCGGCCAAGGAGTTGGAAAGGGGGATTCCTACAGGCAGTCGGCTCTGATACCAACTTGTGACGCCCCCGATTCAATCGTACACTAATCATGCACGCAAATGTGTACGATCAAGATCAGGGACTCACGGGAAGATATCACAACACAACTCTACAAATAAAATAAGTCATACAAGCATCATAATACAAGCCAGGGGCCTCGAGGGCTCGAATACAAGTGCTCGATCATAGATGAGTCGGCGGAAACAACAATATCTGAGTACAGACATAAGTTAAACAAGTTTGCCTTAAGAAGGCAAGCACAAACTGGGATACAGATTGAAAGAGGCGCAGGCCTCCTGCCTGGGATCCTCCTAAACTACTCCTGGTCGTCGTCGTCAGCCTGCACGTAGTAGTAGGCACCTCCGGTGTAGTAGGGGTCGTCGTCGACGGTGGCGTCTGGCTCCAGGGCTCCAGCATCTGGTTGCGACAACCAGGTAGAAGGGAAAGGGGAAAAGAGGGAGAAAGCAACCGTGAGTACTCATCCAAAGTACTCGCAAGCAAGGAACTACACTACATATGCATGGGTATATGTGTAAGGAGGCCATATCAGTGGACTGAACTGCAGAATGCCAGAATAAGAGGGGGATAGCTAATCCTGTCGAAGACTACGCTTCTGGCAGCCTCCGTCTTGCAGCATGTAGATGAGAGTAGATTTAAGTCCTCCAAGTAGCATCTCCAAGTAGCATCTCCAGTAGCATCGCATAGCATAATCCTACCCGGCGATCCTCTCCTCGTCGCCCTGTAGAAAAGCGATCACCGGGTTGTCTGTGGAACTTGGAAGGGTGTGTTTTATTAAGTATCCGGTTCTAGTTGTCATAAGGTCAAGGTACAACTCCAAGTCGTCCTGTTACCGAAGATCACAGCTATTCGAATAGATTAACTTCCCTCCAGGGGTGCACCACATAACCCAACACGCTTGATCCCATTTGGCCGGACACACTTTCCTGGGTCATGCCCGGCCGCGGAAGATCAACACGTCGCAGCCCCACCTAGGCACAACAGAGAGGCCAGCACGCCGGTCTAAACCTAAGCGCACAGGGGTCTGGGCCCATCGCCCATAGCACACCTGCACGTTGCGAGGGCGGCCGAAAGCAGACCTAGCCTAGTGGCGTTCCAGTCCAATTCGGCGCGCGCCGCTCCGTCGCTGACGTCTGAAGTGCTTCGGCTGATACCACGACGTCGGGATACCCATAACTACTCCCACGTAGATGGTTAGTGCGTATAGGCTCGTAGCCGACTCAGATCAAATACCAAGATCTCGTTAAGCGTGTTAAGTATCCGCGAACGCCGAACAGGGCCAGGCCCACCTGTCTCCTAGGTGGTCTCAACCTGCCCTGTCGCTCCGCCACAAAGTAACAGTCGGCGGCCGTCGGGAACTCAGGCCCACCTCTACCGGGATGGAGCCACCTGTCCTTTCAGCCCCCTCGTCAGAATCACTTGCGGGTACTCAATGAGCTGACCCGACTTTAGTCACCATCTGTATAGTATGTATGTATGTATAGTATATACCCGTGATCACCTCGCAAGTGATCACGGCCCGATAGTATAGCATGGCAGACTGACAAGAATGTAGGGTCACTGATGGAACACTAGCATCCTATACTAAGCATTTAGGATTGCGGGTAAGGTATCAATGACTGTAGCAGCAATGACAGGCTATGCATCAGAATAGGATTAACGGAAAGCAGTAACATGCTACACTACTCTAATGCAAGCAGTATAGAGAAGAGTAGGCGATATCTGGTGATCAAAGGGGGGCTTGCCTGGTTGCTCTGGCAAGAGAGAGGGTCGTCAACTCCGTAGTCGAACTGGTCAGCAGCAGCGTCGGTCTCGTAGTCTACCGGAGAGAAGAGGGGGAAGAAATAATGAATACAGAGCAAACAAAGCACCACAAAATATATCAAGGCAATACGCGGTGTTTGGTGTGCCCTAACGCGGTAGTAGGTGATACCGGTGAAGGGGGGAAAACCCCCGGGAAAGTATTCCCGGTGTTTCGTGTTTTCGGGCAGAGGAGTCGGAGGGGGAAAGTTGCGGGTTCGATAGGTTAGGGGTGTGTGGCGGACGAACGGACGGCGTATTCGGATTCGTCTCGTCGTTCTGAGCAACTTTCATGTAGAAAGTATTTTCATCCGAGTTACGGATTAAAAGATATGATTTTCTAAAATTTAAATCATTTTCTGATTTTAATTAATTATTTAAATTAACATTATCCAGAATAGTGTTTGCTGACGTCAGCATGACGTCAGCATGGCGTCAGCAGTCAACAGGGGTGTTGACTGGTCAATCTGACGTGTGGGACCCACTGGTCATAGACTGTTTAGGCTAATCACTGTTTAACTAATCTAACTACTGTTTAATTAAACTAATTAGTTAATTAGGTTAATCTAATTATGATTAATTAACTTAATTAATTCCTTAATTAACTAATTAATTTAATTATTATTATTTATTTATTTATTTTTATTATTTATTTATATTTTTTTTAATTCCTAATTCCTTCTTTTTAAATAAAACGTTTTGGGCCGTGGGGCCACCCGGTCAGTGACCTATCAGGCCAAACGGGCGCTGGTGCTTGCGGGTACGGGCCATGGGCGCGGGCGTGGCACGCCCGAGTGGGACGAGGCCACCGGGCGCCGCGGGCAACCGTGGAGGGGAGCGGGCGGCAGGAGGCCGTGGATGGTGCGGTGACGAGCCGCGTGGGCCGGGGAGTAGGGCGACGCTACCAGGCCAGACGGGATGACGAGCGTGGGCGGCTGTGACTAGGCTCGACGGGAGCGTGCGTCCAGGGCCGGGGCGCACCGGCGAGCGGGTTGGCTCTGGCCGTGGGCGCGCCGGGCGGAGCACGGCCACGGTGGCCAACGGGCGAAACAGAGAAAGGGAGGGGAGACGGCGGCTCACAGTGGGCCGGTCGGGGAGGGCCGCGGGCTCGGGGTGGATGGCGAGGCGGAGGATGGGGACGGGCGACGTAGACGGGGAGGCGGCGCCGACGATGGCGGTTGGCGGGGTGACTCCGGCGGGGTGGTCCGGCGTCGGCGCAGGGCATCGGGGGCGTCGATTGCCCCCGACCGGATCCACGCAGGAGGGAGGTTGAGGAGGCGGGCAACGGCAGGGCCGCGCGGGCGGCGTCAGTGAGGTGGCGGTGGGTGGCGTCGCGGCGGTCCGGCGGAGGAGGATCAGCCGACCCGCGGTGGGTGGCGCCACGGGGCGCATCGGCTTCGGGTCCCTGCCCCCGACCTCGATCCAGATCGGGGGAAGAGAACGAAAGAGTGGGGGGGAAGCGAGGGAGACGTGGGGGCGAGTGGGGGGGAGGGTTGTCGGTGGAGGTTAGGGTTTGGTCGCCCACAGGGGTTATAGGGCAGGGGAGTGGGCGAGGCCGGTTGGGCCGGTTGGACCGGCCTGGCTAACAGGTGGGCCGACTGGCCCAGTGGGAGGCTTCTCTTTTCAGTTTAATTAGGTTCTGCTTTTCTTTTTATTTAATTGTTTTGTTGTTTCCAACCACTATAAAATATCTAGGAATTTTATAATAATGTGTTTGTTGCACCATATTTACATATGCAATTTATGGCACCCCCCCCGAACATTTTTGTTTTAACTTTTGATTTTTTTTATTGTTAACATTAATTTGAATTTCAATTTTGAAACAGTTTCGAATCATCGCGAGGTTAAACGTGGTGACGTGGCATCATTAGCGTGGGATTACTGTAGCTTAATTATCCGGGCGTCACAAATCTCCTCCACTACAAGAAATCTCGTCCCGAGATTTAAGAGGTAGAGCAAGGGGAAAGATTTGGTTACGATATTCTAACGGATCCTCTCATTCATGGTAGCTCTTCTCGAAGAGGTCGACCCATTACATTGATGTCTTCAGTCCTCTCCTTCAGGTCATCATGATGAAGTTTGTCGTCCTTTCTTCGGGGTTCCATCGTACTTACGAAAGGATAAAGGGTGGGTATTCCGAGAGAATGGACCTCTGCAGGTTTGACTATCTGGTCGATAACATCGGGGAGGGTGGCGGAAGTAACTCTCGAATTGAAACTTAAGACAATATCAAGAGCAGAGTAAGGAGGTATCCTGGGAAGTTTCGAGCGGGCAGGCAATCGTTCGATGTCTGATATGTGGCGTGAAAGGGGTTCGAAGCCACGAGAATAAGTATTTGTCTGATACCAGATTGAAGGTGGCTCATGAATTACATACGAGGCCACGCGCGAGGAACAACCTTGGGTACAGGGGGGTACAGGAGAGTCAGGTTTCGATCCTATGGAACTGTGGGTTATGGGGCCACCATGTGGATTAAAAGTAGGAAGGACAGTGACATCTTGCATGATCATGTAAGCAAGGCATGCCAGAGGATAGTCTGTCGGTTATGTCGGCAACAACATCGGTACCAAGGGCGAGGGACGAAGAGAACCATTTTCTTGCTCGTTGAACGAGGCGGGCCAATAGGCAAGGTTCTCGTCCATCGGTGGCTACCGAAATGTCATCAACAATAGTAACAGGGTCTTACTGACACGGTCGTACACCAAGGTGTTTACTTAAGCAGAAGAATATTACTGCTTAGATCATATAGACCTCAAGAAAGGTTAAACCAAACAATGGAAAGGACATATGATTATCAGATTAATCAGGCGATGGCAAGGAAAAATGTGTCTTAGTCACATAATTCAGGGATATATCCTTCCCAAGGATAAGCAGAGCATGGTATCCGTGGCAGGATATCATGTAGAAAACCCTTTAGGTAAGGGGAGAGAAATTTCATGACACTACCCATACAAAGGTGTTTGGATAATTGATAAGGAAAATTTAGCATTTGCTTTAAATGTTCTTGTTGAAAATCGGAGTATCACAGACATGCTTCGAGATAGCATTGACATGGTCTTCAAGCAAAGGTCGGACTTGGATATACAAAGGATTCACCAGGAACAACTTATAGAATAAGCATTACAATTTCCTTATGGAAGAATGGAAAACCTTGCTGGAAAGGAAACTTTAACACTAGGTCCTCCGACCAGGTGTGCTAGGCATGACATCACCTTACCGATATATAAGGACCAATGTTATAACTCTTGGGAAAAATGTTCCAACCATCATATCTGACCGAGATTCAGATCCGATCGGTGTTAGGATACCTCAGACTCAGGATGCCTGAAAAAGGTGCAAAATAAATTGACGAGATGACCTTGTAAGATTCTCGGGAAATGCACTATGGGAATGAGTATCGACACAAGAGTTCATCATTTAAACCAAAGAGAGGTTGACGAGGTAGATGATGGAGTCAGCGACAATCCTCGAGATTTCCAAAAAGGTGGACTTCCACAACTATGTGAACAAGGAGATAACATTTGTCAGATCAAATGATATAATGATGTATGCTCGAGGAAAACATACACAATTAACATTGGTTGAAAGGTGCGCCCGAAATATGGGCTGGGTAGCACGATCGATGTTAGAATGGTGATTCGATAACCAATGGTCTAAGAATGAAATATCGACCATTAACTTCAAAGCAATAGGGCTGCTAGAAGTTTTGAATTCACGCATCATAGTTCATTTGTCGGTTTTCCGGTTAGAAACAACACGAGGACCAAGAGATGAATGTAGATGGCGGGATGTATAACTTGTAGCAAGAATTATTAAGAGGTGGTGATATTCCCACAACATTCTTGATATATAAGATGGTATTACTTCAAGGTAGGACATAAGACAAGCTGGGTAGCCAGGAACTCAAGGTACAGCCACAACACAAACAAGTTTGTGTTGGTAAGAAGGCAAGGAAATAGTCGATGACAACACAATTTACCAAGGGACAAGGATGGTATTTCCCATGAAGAATTCAATAGATATCTTCGAAGAGCATCAAAATGTTGATGTTGATCATGACACATTTGTCAAGAGAATTCATGAAGATGTAATCAATCAGCGACGACATCAAGTCAAAGGAATGATGAAGCAAGAGGTTATTGGAACCACAGTTACGACACGAACTTGAACTCAAGCTTGTTGTTTAAGGCGAAATGATATGACGATGAGGATCGACGTAAGGTTAGTTCATCGTCGAAAATTATGCTCCGAGAAGAAGGGCCGGGTAGCACAGTTAAAATCATCACGATAAAGATATAGCCAAACAGGCTAGGAATGATGGGAAGGAATATTAAACTCATAAGCAACGAAAATTACTTAGGGTTATCGAACCGAAATGTGGAATCGGTGTTCTCGATTGACGACAACCCAGAACCCGAGAAAATTGGAATCAGTGAGAATTAATAGTTGATGAAGAACCCATAATAAGTTATGCAGTTCCATGATATTCTTGAGATACCAGAGCTTAATACTCAACAGTAGAGCAAAATAAAGGTTGGACAGGTGCAATGATCTGCAGAAGACAAGTACTTCAACTTGTCCAAGAAACGGTATTAAAAAGGAGAACATGGCCGGAACCACGATTGCAAAAGGCCGAATCCCAGATATAAGAACTTATACCAAAGAGGGTTTAAGAGGAGCACCCATGATAAGATTAGCATCGTGTCCATGGGCATGAACGCAAGGTTCAAGGTCGACTCCCACTTCTCCAATACACAACTTCTCATTTACTACTCTAAGTTAAGAATGTTTAGAGTTTGAAAGTTTAACTTGCGGAATACCGGAACGTTATGACCCATGAAAACTCTTGGGTTCACACAAATTAAGGAAGGTATACGTTCGACCCATCGGGGCATCTTAGGCACATAAACCATCAACTTCAGGGGTAAATAACTCAAGCTCGGAGGTAGAGCATGGTTGACAAAGCAGAGGATACAATTTACCAAAGGCATTATGTATCCGAGGAAAGGCTCACAAGGTTATTGAATATGAAGGGCGTTGTCAGATAAATCCAACAAAGGATCTGGTGGTCCATAAGGGATCTGGTGTGAGCATCGGTACTCAACTAGAGGAAGAAGAATGCAAGGAGATCAAATTATAGAAACAACTGACTAACTCATTTGTCAAATGCAAAGGAAATATGATTTCCAAATCAAGGGATCAGAAGCAATGCTCTGATTAGGGATGGATAAGTTGAATAGCCTTATGGTACAATCAACGACAATTGGATTGGTCGAGAACCAATTCCAGTTAAAAGAATGGCAGCTCAGCCGGAAAAGTGACTTATAAGGATCAAAGATGATTGCGTGCATTCGCAAACATATTGAGTCAACAGACTCAAAAATGATAATGACAAGGAATGTCAATAAGACTACGAGAGTTATGGGATTAACCATAAGGCAAGCAAGCAAGAATTTCAAGAGCCAAAGGCTCCAGAGGATTTTCGGAAGATCGAATATTATTTTGAAGACTTTTGTGAAACACAAGAACAACTGGGGATGAGCGGATACTCGGCAAGCGCGAGTAATTATCCGTAGGGGTATTCATGCAGCAAGGAACTGCAGGGCAGTAAGCGTAAAGAATTCTCGGAATACCGAAGAGTATTTCAGGACATTTTGTAATAACAAGAGCAACTGGGGATGACAATATGAACGATAGGTGTAAGTAGTTATCCAGAGGGATTTATCGATGGAAGTGAATTGCAAAAGCGATGGCACATAGTCTCGAGAGCACATCATAGAGTATCTTCGGAATCTTCTGGTGCAGCAGGCGGTCATCGGTAACAAGTGGCTCTCCATGAGAAAGTACTTGCGAGAACCTAAAGTTAGTTTTGTTTTTAGCAAAATCATTTAACCCGAATAGAAGAGAGCTCAGAGTCCCATAGTAAAGGTCGAGGAGTAAAAGATCCTAATACCACCTAATTGGCGACGTGGGCCCATGGGCCGCACAGCCAAGTTAGTAAAACAATTTTCATCGACTAGACTCAACTTCGGCCAAGGAGTTGGAAAGGGGGATTCCTACAGGCAGTCGGCTCTGATACCAACTTGTGACGCCCCCTATTCAATCGTACACTAATCATGCACGCAAATGTGTACGATCAAGATCAGGGACTCACGGGAAGATATCACAACACAACTCTACAAATAAAATAAGTCATACAAGCATCATAATACAAGCCAGGGGCCTCGAGGGCTCGAATACAAGTGCTCGATCATAGACGAGTCAGCGGAAGCAACAATATCTGAGTACAGACATAAGTTAAACAAGTTTGCCTTAAGAAGGCTAGCACAAACTGGGATACAGATCGAAAGAGGCGCAGGCCTCCTGCCTGGGATCCTCCTAAACTACTCCTGGTCGTCGTCGTCAGCCTGCACGTAGTAGTAGGCACCTCCGGTGTAGTAGGGGTCGTCGTCGACGGTGGCGTTTGGCTCCAGGGCTCCAGCATCTGGTTGCGACAACCAGGTAGAAGGGAAAGGGGAAAAGAGGGAGAAAGCAACCGTGAGTACTCATCCAAAGTACTCGCGAGCAAGGAACTACACTAAATATGCATGGGTATATGTGTAAGGAGGCCATATCAGTGGACTGAACTGCAGAATGCCAGAATAAGAGGGGGATAGCTAATCCTTTCAAAGACTACGCTTCTGGCAGCCTCCGTCTTGCAGCATGTAGATGAGAGTAGATTTAAGTCCTCCAAGTAGCATCTCCAAGTAGCATCTCCAGTAGCATCGCATAGCATAATCCTACCTGGCGATCCTCTCCTCGTCGCCCTGTAGAAAAGCGATCACCGGGTTGTTTGTGGAACTTGGAAGGGTGTGTTTTATTAAGTATCCGGTTCTAGTTGTCATAAGGTCAAGGTACAACTCCAAGTCGTCCTGTTACCGAAGATCGCGGCTATTCGAATAGATTAACTTCCCTGCAGGGGTGCACCACATAACCCAACACGCTTGATCCCATTTGGCCGGACACACTTTCCTGGGTCATGCCCGGCCGCGGAAGATCAACACGTCGCAGCCCCACCTAGGCACAACAGAGAGGCCAGCACGCCGGTCTAAACCTAAGCGCACAGGGGTCTGGGCCCATCGCCCATAGCACACCTGCACGTTGCGAGGGCGGCCGAAAGCAGACCTAGCCTAGTGGCGTTCCAGTCCAATTCGGCGCGCGCCGCTCCGTCGCTGACGTCTGAAGTGCTTCGGCTGATACCACGACGTCGGGATACCCATAACTACTCCCACGTAGATGGTTAGTGCGTATAGGCTCGTAGCCGACTCAGATCAAATACCAAGATCTCGTTAAGCGTGTTAAGTATCCGCGAACGCCGAACAGGGCCAGGCCCACCTGTCTCCTAGGTGGTCTCAACCTGCCCTGTCGCTCCGCCACAAAGTAACAGTCGGGGGCCGTCGGGAACTCAGGCCCACCTCTACCGGGATGGAGCCACCTGTCCTTTCAGCCCCCTCGTCAGAATCACTTGCGGGTACTCAATGAGCTGACCCGACTTTAGTCACCATCTGTATAGTATGTATGTATGTATAGTATATACCCGTGATCACCTCCCAAGTGATCACGGCCTGATAGTATAGCAAGGCAGACTGACAAGAATGTAGGGTCACTGATGGAACACTAGCATCCTATACTAAGCATTTAGGATTGCGGGTAAGGTATCAATGACTGTAGCAGCAATGACAGGCTATGCATCAGAATAGGATTAACGGAAAGCAGTGACATGCTACACTACTCTAATGCAAGCAGTATAGAGAAGAGTAGGCGATATCTGGTGATCAAAGGGGGGCTTGCCTGGTTGCTCTGGCAAGAGAGAGGGTCGTCAACTCCGTAGTCGAACTGGTCAGCAGCAGCGTCGGTCTCGTAGTCTACCGGAGAGAAGAGGGGGAAGAAATAATGAATACAGAGCAAACAAAGCACCACAAAATATATCAAGGCAATACGCGGTGTTCGGTGTGCCCTAACGCGGTAGTAGGTGATACCGGTGAAGGGGGGAAAACCCCCGGGAAAGTATTCCCGGTGTTTCGTGTTTTCGGGCAGAGGAGTCGGAGGGGGAAAGTTGCGGGTTCGATAGTTTAGGGGTGTGTGGCGGACGAACGGACTACGTATCCGGATTCGTCTCGTCGTTCTGAGCAACTTTCATGTAGAAAGTATTTTCATCCGAGTTACGGATTAAAAGATATGATTTTCTAAAGATTTAAATCATTTTATGATTTTAATTAATTATTTAAATTAACATTATCCAGAATAGTGTTTGCTGACGTCAGCATGGCGTCAGCAGTCAACAGGGGTGTTGACTGGTCAATCTGACGTGTGGGACCCACTAGTCATAGACTGTTTAGGCTAATCACTGTTTAACTAATCTAACTACTGTTTAATTAAACTAATTAGTTAATTAGGTTAATCTAATTATGATTAATTAACTTAATTAATTCCTTAATTAACTAATTAATTTAATTATTATTATTTATTTAATTATTTTTATTATTTATCTATATTTTTTTAATTCCTAATTCCTTTTTTTTAAATAAAACGTTTTGGGCCGTGGGGCCACCCGGTCAGTGACCTATCAGGCCAAACGGGCGCTGGTGCTTGCGGTTACGGGCCACGGGCGCGGGCGTGGCACGCCCGAGTGGGACGGGGCCACCGGGCGCCGCGGGCAACCGTGGAGGGGAGCGGGCGGCAGGAGGCCGTGGATGGTGCGGTGACGAGCCGCGCGGGCCGGGGAGTAGGGCGGCGCTACCAGGCCAGACGGGATGACGAGCGTGGGCGGCTGCGACTAGGCTCGACGGGAGCGTGCGTCCAGGGCCGGGGCGCATCGGCGAGCGGGTTGGCTCTGGCCGTGGGCGCGCCGGGCGGAGCACGGCCACGGTGGCCAACGGGCGAAACAGAGAAAGGGAGGGGAGACGGCGGCTCACAGTGGGCCGGTCGGGGAGGGCCGCGGGCTCGGGGTGGATGGCGAGGCGGAGGATGGGGACGGGCGACGTAGACGGGGAGGCGGCGCCGACGACGGCGGTTGGCGGGGTGACTCCGGCGGGGTGATCCGGCGTCGGCGCAGGGCATCGGGGGCGTCGATTGCCCCCGACCAGATCCACGCAGGAGGGAGGTTGAGGAGGCGGGCGACGGCGGGGCCGCGCGGGCGGCGTCAGTGAGGTGGCGGTGGGTGGCGACGCGGCGGTCCGGCGGAGGAGGATCAGCCGACCCGCGGTGGGTGGCGCCACGGGGCGCATCGGCTTCGGGTCCCTGCCCCCGACCTCGATCCAGATCGGGGGAAGAGAACGAAAGAGTGG